>NW_010360145.1:425963-557918 GCF_000414095.1 Morus notabilis | reverse complement strand
TTATAGGTCACTTAGTCCCCGCGTCGTCCTTGTAATTCTACTAGACACAAAGGACAAAATATGAATTTTAGAATTATGGAATTCTAAAATTAAATACTCGAAAAATAATTAATTGAGAATTAATTATTATTTAAATAATGTGATTATTTAATTTTGAATTTGAATTATGAACATAATTTAAATTTATCATTTTAAACTTATTTGATAAATTGTTCAATTTAGAATTCAAATTAATTTAAGTTTGACTTAAATTCGAATTTGAATTTGAATTAAAATTGGACTATAGGATAAATGATGATTTTCTCTTCCATCCCTATTTGAGATTGGCGCCACACACAAGGTAAAAACCCTAGCATGGCCGGCCACATGAGATACGAGTAGAGGATAATTTTTGTTCAAAATTCAAATATGAGAGAGAGATTTGATTCCTTCCAGAAGTTGGACTTCTACTCTATAAATAAGATATGATGAAAAATTACGCGTGACAATTTTTTAACCTAACTTAAGGGGGCTGGCCGAAATTCCCATAATAGAGAGAAGGAAAATTTTTCTTCAAAATTCCACATCGTGCATGCGTTGGTATTTGTGGAAAATTCGAGTGTTTGATTTAACCCAATTTGTCTCGAGTGTGCCCACACACATGTCTATGTAGATTCAAGGAATTGACGTGGAAGACTTTGGTTTTCTAAACACAAGGCTTTGGAGCAAGGATCGTTTGTGGTCAAAGAACTCAAGTTATCATCCGAATCCGCCTCTAGGTATTTTTCCTAATTGAGTTCTTGATATATAAATTAATGTGATTAATTTATTCGTGCATAAATTAATATAATCTATAGAGTATCTCAAAAGTTTTATGAAAATTTTTGTTATACTTGATCCGCCCTCCCACCACGCTTCCGCATCCAAATTCGATTCAGTTACCAACAAATATATCCATTGCCAATCGAGTTAGGATTGGCCAAGTTAATGCCCGTGCCTTCCACCATTGAACTAAGTCAAATGATTCTGACATTCTGTCGACTACTAAGCCTTCACTAAGGTATGCCATAAGCTCGTTGAAGATGCCGCCGCCGCTGCCACTGCTACTTGTTGACGAAGATTCACTCCCAGCTTCTATTTGAGTTGTCTTGTTCTTCTTCTTCAACCCGAAAACATTCAAGAATGAATGCGGGTTTTCGTCTTGTTGTTGCGGTTCCTATACTCTAGTAGGTACTCTAAACCTAATCTCATATTTACTATAGATCGATTATATTTTTTTCTTTATTATTGGATATTGGTCCGAACAATTGATGCCTAAAAACTCACCTAAATTTTCTAAACCACTTTCTAAACCTTCTAATTTTAATCTATGATAAAAAATAGTACCTAAACCATACAACAAAGGCAACTTAGACCAATATTTTATAAATTTCTTTTCCATAGAATGGATAGGAACTCCTAAGATTTAGTCTTCCCTATATTCGCTAACTAAAATACTAATTCGTTACAATTTTCCTAAAGCTAAAGGTGATGTTGAGTAATATGTTCCACTAAGTTTTAGAGTCACTTCATGAAACCTACCTAAAAATCGATACAAAACTTCGGCAATTTGCCAATCATATGCGTCTATATGTCCTACTCCTACTTTTGCACACATATAGTTTGTTATACCATCCTTATAGGGGATGCATTGTTGAAGCATTATGTAAGTTGAGTTCCATCTTATATGCATATCTAATGTTATAGCCATTACTTTATCTCTTAATCTAAATTCATCAATTACATTTAAAATGGTATTATATATTAAATCTGTGCTATGTGATCCTAGAACACATTTAAAACCTAATATTCTCTAGTATTTTTTAAATAATTTTAATAAATCTTTCCTAAGAGTAGTTTTTGAAGTGAACTGTGTATTATGATTATGTACAACCTTAATATATCATTGCCAATTAGGATGCTCTAGAAAACTAAGTGGTTGATCTAAAGCAACTATCATTCGTGCAACTTCCATACGATCTACTTGCGGATCGTATTTCCATGTGGTTAGACTACCAGTTGTGCGATCAAAAGATAATTGTGTTTGGCAGAGTTCGGATCCGCCGGATTGGCTAAGCTTTTGAAGACAGTTTTTGGAGTGTCTTCTCAAGTGTGTGGTGTCATGAATAGTGTCACCTTGTAATTTAGATAAACAATATTTACACTGAACTATATGTTTAGTGTTACCTTCATTGTCAATCTCCTCAATTATGTCGAAGTGATCCCAAACTGTCGAGGTGCGCTTGCATTTCCTCCTAGAGGTTGCAACACTTGCAGACGCAGTCGAAGTCGCACTGGCACTTATCGGTTCTCCACACCCACCACCATTGCGACCACGACCTCCAGTACGTCTACCAGGGCTCGGATCAGTAGATTCCTGCGTAACAAATTCATTAGTGGAAAATTGCCCTTCTTCCACGTTGTGTTGGGCATCAATGAGAATACCACTATAACCAAAAGGATCCATTATAAAAAAATAAGAGCGATTTGAGAGAGAAAGCTTTAGGATAATGTGATAATTTTTAAAAAAATTATGATAGAGATTGAGAGAGATTGAGAGTGATTGAGATAAATTGAGAAGGATTGAGAGAGTTTGAGTGAGAAAAATGTGTGGGGGATGGGGGTTACTTATAGGGAAATTTTTTGGTTAAAAAATTGATTTGTTTTCAAAAAATTCCGGGTGCAACGGCTACTTTAGGGTTTCGGTGGGTTGGGTTCGGCGGGTTCGGGCGGCAATGGTAAAAAAACTAGCCGTTAGACGGGTTTTTGAGCATTCGGGCACTTCGAGCATCTCGGGCATTCAGGCAAAATGAGACATTGCGAATCTTCTGAACCCGTGACGGGAAAATCTACCTCGTAATCCGCCAATTTATGCAGGTTAATAGGGCGGGTACGGTGAATATTTTTATTCACGGACGAGTTGACGAAAAGACCATCCCGCTTTAGATCTACCATGTTACCATCCTTATTCATAGTTTAATGGGAAGAATTTGAATTTTAAAAAAGAAAATTTTCATATTAGTACTTTATGTTTTAGCGTAATTATCATTTAATATTTTATATTTTTAATAATTTTTGATATCTTGACATTTTGACAATCGTTTTTAAATACTTTTGAGTCTATTTTTAGAGCCGTAAACGGTTAACAATGCCCTTCTCATTAATTAAAAAAAAAAACTAATAAATTTAAGAAAAATACTGAAATTAATCTTTAAACATTTAAAAATTAAAAAAAAATAAAAACATAAATCTTCAAACACCATCTTCTCTCCCCTCTCTTCTCGACATTGTCTCTTCTCTTCTCTTCTCTATTCGGTGAGCCCAGCTCCGGCAAGCCCATACCCCCGTCTTCTTCTCTCTCTCAACCAACTCTCTCTCTCTCTTCTCTCTTTTCTCTCTCGAACAACTCCCTCTCTCTCTTCTATCTCTGGTGAGCCCGTCCCGGCGATCAGCCACCGGCGAGCCGGCCCCATCTGCTGCCATCGCGACCCTGCCCAGCCCCAAACCCAGACCCAGCGCAGCCCCGTTGCAATTCCGACTCCCACCACGCGACTCTGACATCCATTCTCTGCCGCCGTCGCGACCCCTCCCAGCCCCAAACCGAGCCCCGGCGCAGCCCCGTCGCAACCCTGACCCCATCCGTCGTGACCCCGCCCAGCCCCGAACCCAGCCCCGCCGCCGAACTCCGGCGAGCCAAACAGGTATAATCTTTGTAGATTAACATTTTCAGATTTTCTAAACAACTCCAAATACTATTTTCGAGGTTGTTGCCGTTCATTTTTACCCAGAAACTTTCTCAAACCAACTCAGTCTCTACTGGGTATTTATTGAATTTCGAAATTGTTTTGGGGATTTCGCAGGAAATTTTGTAAACCCATTTGGAACTATGCTCGGAGGAGTGAAATTCATACCGCGTGACCAGATTGATAAGGCAATGAAAAATCCATCTTACCTTTTTCATTTTTTGTTCTTTTAGTTAAATAAAATGAAAATGAAATATATGCTTATTTTACTAATGGATAATTTTTGCTAACTGGATCATAGGATGATAGCTCAGATGCATTGAAAAAAGATAGAAAGAAATCGGGTCAAAAGGATAAGAGGGATAAGGGGAAAAAGAGGAGTTCTAGTTATAGTAGTTCGGATGAAGAGCTTGAGAGAGTAAAGAGAAGCTCTAGAAAGAAGAAGTGGTACTCTTCTGATGAGTATTCGTCTTCCTCGTATTCCTCGGAAAGTGATAGCGGAAAAAGTTCGTCCAAAGACGAAAAGAGACGACGCAGGAGGAAAAAGGGTAGAAGAAGGGATGAAGATGATGATGATAGCTCAGGGGATGAGGCTAAAGGAAGAAAGAAAGCTAGAAGGAAAGGAAAAGAGAAAAGGAGTAGAGGAGACATTGCGGAACATGATATGTCTGGTGAGTTTCTTTCTATGCTGTATTTATAGGCCGAAGTGTTTGATGCATGCCGACATTGGTGAAATTGTCTTGTCTGCTTTTATTTAGATTGTAGATTGTAGATATTGGGAAAAGAAGTAGCAAAGAATAATGCAACAATGTAAAAGTAGAATGAAGAATAAACCATGTAGTATAGGCAAAAGGTAAAGAAAATTCTAAGTTGGGATAGGATGATTATTCAGTGTTTAACTCTGATGGGATGATTATTGAAATTTGAATTCTTTGAGATGTAGATTCTTAATTGCAGTAGAACTCAGTTTCAGGAATATGGTCCATGCGACCTCCCATTTCATTAAAATTTATCTACTTCTGCTTTCTGTAGAGGACAGTGGAGGAGCTAATTCTTTCAAAGACAAGGAAATTGTAAGGGCGGAAATGGGGTTGGAATGGATGCTTAGACCTGAAGCAAAGATGGATAGAGGACCCAGAGTCGCTGTTGAGAATGAGCCAGAGGAAGCTAAGAATGAGGAGGTATGCTCTGAGTTTCAGATTGGAAAGCTGTTTCGGGACCTTGGGTGTTGTGATATTTCAAAATATAATGGGGTTGTTTGTCATACTGTATGCAAATTGCATTTTGTTGGATGATGGTGGTGATCTAACTCCTATCATTCTTGTAATTAAAATGGAGCAATTAAGAGTTGATATGGCTGTGAACAAGATCTGAATATGTTGAATATTTGTCATCAATAAATGCTTGCTAAAATACAATTCAATGCTCAACATATCATGTAATTATAATGTTAAAGGCTCCCATATGATATTCAACAGATTTTGTCATCATTGTTATATTTTTGCTTGCTTGGTGCTTATAAACCTTTTTTTTTCCTTCCCTTCTTTCTTTTAAAAAATAGTTGTGTTGAAAGTTTTGAATAGTAAAAGTATCAGCATTTTCACCTTTACACATACACTTCTAGTGCTGCCCATCTCTTTATGTACTTATGATTTCAGTTCTTCGGTATTGCTCAACACTTTTCGTCTTTGGACCCAGATAAAGAAGGTCAATCCCAGGGAACTAAATCCATATTTGAAGGATAATGGTAGAGGTTATCCAGAAGAGAAGGACGATCCTAAAGCTGGTAGCAGTAAACTCCCATCTTCCTCTCTTGTTGGAGATGGAGGTGCGAGTTGGAGACTGAAAGCTTTGAAGCGTGCAAAAGAGCAAGCAGCTAGAGATGGAAAGAGGGTTGAGGAGGTGTACTTCCTTGTTTTTATTCTTTGATAGCATTACCAACATATTTTTGGTATGTACTTTTAACTTTTAAGCATTTGAATTATACAGGTCGTCGAGGAGCGGTGGGGTTCTCTTGGTCAACTGGCTGTATCTGTGTCATCTCATAAAGCCGCCCCGACTCATGCTCATCTGAATGCTATAAACAGTAGGAAAAGAGGGGTTACTGAAGAAAGCCAAGCTGGTTCAGAAAGTGAACATAAAAAGAATATTGAAAAGGTAACGCAGAACAAGATAGAGAAATATTGATTGTAAGAGTTTTAATGGGATAAGAATTAATACGTTTCTTCAATTGTTGTTTGCAAGATCAGTACTGAACAAAACTATGCATACCATAGGCCTTTTTAGCACAGCTAAGAATTCAAAACCTAAGATAAAGATCAAAGCTGAAACTCAGGGTGTAAAATTTGGATAAAACACAAAATCCTAAATAATTGAGAAATTCTTAGATATCTAACTCTGATATCATAACTTCTCTTTTTTAGGCCTAGTGTAAGTTTGAAATTCATTCTCATGATAGGCCTTTTTATATTATAGTTTGCTTTTATTTTCTTATTTATTCATTTATTTATTGTGTGGGAGTATGACCCGCTTGCTTAAATTATAACATAATTGTGATTATCAGGGCAGTGGTCGGGACTACCTAAAGGACATATCTCTCAAGCTACCTAAAATGAGGGCGCCTAAAGTTAAAGATTCTTTAGCCTGGGGAAAGCGTAAAAGTCAGAATGTCTCTACACAAGATGATGGCCTTATTTCTGAAGCCGTATCTAGCTTAAATAAGTTTTCAAACGATGGAAGCTTTATGCGTGAAGTTCTTCAAAAGCAGAGTAATAAGTCTGATGGTCCTGCCGGGGAAAATGAAAAATCAGAAATTGAAACAAGCTCCGTAGTCAGAGACTCCTCATTAAGCGCAAACCAACTGGCAGCGAAGGCTTTTCAGCTTCGTGTGAAAGGAAAGCATGAAGAAGCTGAGAAACTTTTGGTAAGGCCCATTTTAAGCTTTTGTTTTGACTTAATCTCTTTTGTTATCTTTGTAATATATTGATAAGAACAAAGTTTGGTTCCCACAGAAAAGAATCAAGAAGAATGAAAATGTAATCTTTACTGATTAACCGAACGAATCACAAACAATCCTACGAATACTATGACACACCCTTGCTCAGCCTCAGCCAAGACTTCCCAAAATCACTCAGACTATTTCCCCCCTCTCTCAGTTCCCGAACACCCCTTTTATATAACCTGCATTCTCTAACTAATTCCCTCCCCAACTAAAGTCTCAGTAACTAACTAATAATATCCTTTCTAACAAACAACTAACTTCTCTAACCAATTAACAAGTTCCTATCATATATATGACGTGCATGCTCAACATGAATAAGTCTTGCTACTGTCACACTAGCACGACTGATTGCATTTGGTGCTGATTACTTTTTTTTTTTTTTGGGGCATTGTTTATCAGCAAGAAGTGGAGAATATCAAGGCTAAGCAGGACGGTGATGATTATGTCTATAGACCAAGAAAAGAGGAAAGCTCAAACAGGTAAATACGCATTTTCGGTTTGCAAATCCTTTTCTCCTTCCTTTTATCTTGATGCTCGTTTTCTTGAAAGAAATTTAAAAACCTAAAAAGATATTACTGTGGATATCAACAATTTTTGCCAACAAACTGTGCTATCTTGTACAATGGTTTTTGTTATACTGATTAATTTGATATGCAGCTCATGGCTTTAATGGACTTTTATTTCCACTTAATGATAGTTTGCAACTTGTACTAAATCTATCTAATAAAGACGTCCTCTTTATCTAGACATGTTATGCAGGATATGTCTCTTCGGCGCAAGAAGAATGAGGATGATGCTGATAGGCATCTAGCTCAAAAGATAATGCAGAACAAACAATATAGTACGTATGGTCAGGCAGATGATGAGTACGACTTTGATGATGGTCCAAGCAGAAAGTCGCGGAAGAAGCGGCCGGATAATGATCAGGCTGCCCAGAGGAATACAATCGCAAATCGTTTCTCAATTAAGCAAGAAGACTGCATTTTTTGCTATGAGAATCCAAGAAGGCCAGCACATCTTGTTGTGGCGGTAGCGAATTTCACATATTTGATGTTGCCACAATGGGAGCCTGTGGCGCCCGGCCATTGTTGTATTTTGCCAATGCAGGTGAGCTCAATCTTATCTTGCTTCTCATACTTTGTTGCAAAACTAAATGTGATGTCACTTATTCATGAGGTAATTGTCAACTAGACGAGTAAAGTGAAGGCATTTACTTTCGGGAGGTGTGGCCATGCTTCATTATGATATTCGGTAGACTTGAGGGACTTATCTGAAAAGATTGATAAACCTAGTTTAAATCGATTGAAACATGATAAGATGTTCTTTCTTACTAAAAATTATTTCAATTTCGACCTTGTGCTGAAAATTCATTTACTTGTTAGGAGATTTTGACATTTAAACTTTCTCAACAGCATGTACCATCCACAAGAAGTGTTGATGATTATGTTTGGGAAGAAATTCGAAATTTAAAGAAATGCCTCATTATGATGTTTGGCGAGCAAGAGAAGGATGTCGTGTTTCTCGAAACAGTGATGGGTTTGGGACAACAACGGCGTCATTGTATGGTTGAGTGTGTTCCTTTGGACCGAGAACTCGCCGAAGAAGCTCCTCATTACTTTAAAATGGTCAGTTTGTACGTTGTTTTGATTTTGCTTTAGATGCCCCATTAGTTTGAGTAGATAGTCTGGCTCCTTAGTCTTCATCGATAGTGCTTCATACATTTCTATTTGCACTTGAGATAATGTAGATAATCGTATCATTATCGCATAATAACCAAAAATTTTACATAAATAGTTAAATAGACCGAATTTTAAATCGAATTTTACATAAATAGTCCTCATCGATAGTGCTTCATACATTTCTGAAGTATGAAATGTATCAATTACAATGTAAATAGGTAATTGATTAAAAGAAAGGTAAGTGATTGGTTGATTCCATTCTATTTAGACATTATTAAAGTAAAATTCGGTCTATATATGATGGGGCTCCTGGACCCCCATTACGTTTCACCTATGCTAGAAGAATGCCTAGAAGAGTTCGTGTTGATGTGGCAGCAAGGGATGAGGTGGAGGCTGGTGAGGTGGAATCGGTGAGTGGAGGAAAAGGTGTTGACATGGAGGGAACTCAAGGAGCTGTTGAGCTCACTGCTGAGTGAAGTGCGTGATGTCTCGGATCTCGAGAGGAGCCTCGGAAGAAGAGAAGGGAAGAGGGAAACGGTTAGCTAGAACTAGAGAATAAAAATAGAGAGCGGAGGGTAGGGAGGATCATCGTTGAACTTCTCTGTAATTTTCATAGACGAGCCTTGGCTCTAGCGAGTGCAAGGGGTCACTCGAACACCCCCATAGCTCTTGCATTTCCTTGATAATTACAGTTCAGATCAATTTCTTTCAATTCTTCCCTCTAATTTTCTGATATTGTGTGAATCATCTGGCTGGGAATTTAAGTCTTAACAATATACTATTGCCAACCATCTTCTGATAATATCTAGTTTGTAATAAAAATTCTATGCCTTTATGTGGTTGGTCGACTTTTGTTTTCGTTTCTGCTTTCGTTTTCTGTACTAGTTGAGAAGTTATCTGCGCTGTCTTTATTTTTTGTAGTTTGAACAACTACGATTGCGAATTTGCATACTCAAACTTATCCTGTTATTGATATTATCCGCGCTTAAGTTCATAGGATCTTTTCTTCTATTCATAAATCATAAATTTTAAAATCCACTTTTCTATTTCAGGAAATAGAGGAAGCTGAAAGTGAATGGAGTCGACACAACGCCAAGAAACTTATCGACACTAGCGTAAAAGGATTGCGTAAATCAATACCTGAGAACCTGCCATACTTCCATGTTGAATTTGGTCTCAAGAAGGGGTTCCTCCATCCTATTGACGATGAGAAACAGTTTAAGAGCAACTTTGGTCTGAATGTCATAAGAGGAATACTCAAAGTGCCGGAGGAAGACATGTATCGACGCCGTCGCCGGAGATACGAATCAACCGAAGAACAAAAGCAAGCTGCTAAGAGTTTTGCTCGTGATTGGGCGCGGTTTGACTGGACAAAGCAGTTGCATGAAGAATCATGAGGCGGCAATACTTTGGCTCTGAACATTTTTCTGTAGAATTTAATGTAATGACTAGTGATAGCAGAAACCGTTAGGGGCTAGTGTATGTAGAATTTTTTAAGAGAGTGATTACATTACAGTCGTCTTGAGCTTCTGATGTAGCAAGTACATATTTGAAATTCTTGTTATTGAGTGTCGGTTTCTATCACATCTCAAGTTATAAGAAAAAAAAAAAAATTCTGTTTCGCAAAAATAAAAATAATAGATTTGAAAGAACAATCAAGGTTTATACTTCATTAACCGTTGGATTGTAGAAAAGGAAAAAGATAAAACTTTGCATTGCGTGCATCATGTCTTCTGTATAGCTATAGTGTTGTACACAAGTCATAAAGTACATGCATATTTTGGTCAAACAATAATTTAACGGTCTGATTCATATTCTTAACGAAAATTTAATGATAAACCAAAAAGTTACGGGTACGTTTGTTTGGTTGCAGTGGGGAAATGGTAATAGGAATAGAAATGTGAATGATAATAGAATAGAATAGAAAGGAAAGATGATTCATTTGTTTGGTTCTACTTTTACAAATGCAATGGAATAAGATATGAATATTTTCATGTTGACAAAATTACCCCTTGTGTTAATATAACTAATATCATATATATTAATATAATCATTTAATAACTAATATATATATAATTATAAGGATATCATATATATAATTATAATTATAGTTATATAATATTTATTATTATAATACAATCATAATATATAATATAATAAAATAATGATATTGTGAATATTTTATATTATAATGTTACAACTATACTATATTATATTATTAGAAATATAGTATAATTATAAAAATGTAATAATATAATATAATATAACATATTATAATTATAATATATAATATAGTATATTATCATTTCTAATTATAGTATATTATCTATTATCTATTATAATATAAATTTATATTGTAATTATATAAATACTTAATTATAATATTATAAAATATAGTATCTGATTATAATTACAATATTATATATTTAAAATAATAAATTATATTATATTTAATTTTATAAAAAAATACTACTATCCTAATTATTATTATAATTATTTATTACAATATCACAATTATATTATATTATAATGATAAATATAATAATAAAACGTTGTTGAGTATGTGGCTTTACTCCAAGGTAACTCAAGTCTCGATTGAGCAGTCATTTTTCATAGTCACGAGCACCGTTTCACATTTGCAACTGTAGAGGGCGTTTTATGACCCCTAGCTGGTGTAGAAGTTCTATCTACAAATGGATAAGACTTCTATATTAATATTAGTTTATAGGAGTTTTTAAAAATAAAAAAAAAAGGAGCAATACCAAACTTCGTGATAGAACAAGAAGTTTGGTATTGCTCCTTTTTTTCATAATAAATTATTATTTATTAGTCTTTTGCTGAGTTAGACAAAAAGAGAAGAAACTTGGACAAAAAAAGAAGTAACTTGGACAAAAGAAAGGAAGTGACTTAGACAAATCTTTTTTGTCGATAACCTCAGACCAATCAATCGAATAATGATTAATACATAATCGATCGAACACTACTTGAAAACGGCTCCTCTGCTCAGAAATGAAATGTTCCAAATGTTCCTGTAAATTCTTGCTCCCATTGGACCATTTGTATCTATATGCATTAGAATTTATGTTGGATTGGCACTACATAAATAATCAACATATATACAAAAAAGTGTAGACGTATGAATAAATTAAAAAAGAAAACTAAAAATCCCGGGTTTATTCAATTAATATCAATCAATATAAGTATCAATATTAAGTAAAAGTAAAAACGTCTTTACTATGGACGCTTTCTTCTGGCTCCACTTATGAGAGGACAAGCCGAAACAATAGGCATTGTGAAGCGAAGAGCTTTGCTTGGAGAAACAGAAGGAACATGTATCACACGCGCAAAATCCGAGAAAATACCACATGAATATTCTACCATAGTCGGTATTCAAGAATCCGTACATGAAATTTTAATGAATTTGAAAGAAATTGTATTGAGAAATTATTATTAATTACAATATGACGATTATATTGTATGTTATATTAATGATAAATAAAATTACAATGTATAATACATAATATAAGATATTATTATAATATTAAATATGATATATTATAATATACGTATAAAATTATAATATATTTTATCATATGTTACAAGATATTATTATATTATAATATAAATTATTATAATATAATATTAATTATATTATAGATATTAATATCATAATATTTATAATTATAATATTTAAGGGTAATGATGGAAAAGAAAATTAAAAGAGCTTAGAATGGACATTCTTCTCATATGAGAGAGGAATGATAATTCACTTATTTGATGGAAAAGTCATTCCATTTTGAATGACCATTCCTTTTCTTAAAACTAACTAAACATGATAATGAACCTTGATTCTTTTCCATTCCTTTCCATTCCCCCTAACCCTAAGTAGATAACAACTAAGAATGAAAGGTCAAATGCAATTATTTACATTTGCATCAATATGAAATATGAACTGTGTTAAAAATTAGATGTCATAATTCTATATTATTAAGAGTAATAAAATTGTAGAAAATGACATTAAACAAACGAACACCTAAATTTTTAGTGGTTTGAGATTGCCAACTTTCACTGTGATGATAAAAAAGCTTACAAGATAAAATCGCACACTTCACAGTTATTTGTATTTTTTTTAATGAAGATAACAATCGTCAGGGCAATAATTAAGCTCCTTAATTTGGCAAATTCATCTACTTAAAAAGAGAGAGAGAGAGTCAACTCTTATTCTTCGTCTTCATTTTTGAGCGAGAAATGAACTTTATTTTGTACGATGTGTCTATTGGTCACTATATCCAATTGTAGGTGGAACAAGGCTAGGAAGATAAAACGTAAAATTGTGGAGAAAGCTCCTTGCGAGTTTAACAAAAGCCTAAAGCGTGTAATTGAGCCCGTTTAGTTGGAGGATTCGTTCTCTGATTCGAATTATAGTTTATAGTTTGTTATAGTATTTTCTCTCACAAAAAACATACGTAAATAAAAAATGATTCTAATCTATGAACCAAACGGGCTCTAACTTATTCCCACATACAGGTCTTTAAGAAGTTGTTTAGTTGGGGGATTCGTCACTTGATTCGAATCATGGTTCGTGGTTCGTTACAGTATTTTCTCTCACAAAAAATACACGTAAATCAAAAATAATTTTAATCACATAATTCTAATCCATGAACTAAACGTATCCTAACTAATTCTTCTGTGGATTTGAATAATGACGTAGATGATGATGATAATGTTGAGAATACTTATTATTATTATTTTTTTAAAAGAAAAAGTGTCCAAATATAGGACTCTGTGTCTTAAAATGTAAGCATGTACAGACATTTCAACTGTACTAATAATTACCACCCAATAAAAAAAGTATTAAAAAAGGAAATATCACTCAAATCAGGAACAAAGAAATACCTTATTTAGGGGTTGTTCTTTTAAAATGTAACTTGAGTGTGGTTTTTGAGTTATAATTTGAGTTGAAGTTATAACTTGAATAAAGTTGAGTAAAGTTGAATAAAGTTAAAACTTAAAAGAACGTGAACTTGAATAAAGTTGAAACTCGAGTTGTCTTTTTTTGAGTTTTTTGGATAAAAGAACATGCCCTTAATCACCATTTATAGCTAAGAAGTGGATGGGGAATCGCATTTGTTGAAGGGTTGTTTGATTGGGGGATTTGTAACCCGATTTGAATTATAATTCATGATTTGTTATAGTATTTTTTCTCATAAAAAATACACGTAAATAAAAAATGGTTCTAATTTCATGATTCTAATCCATGAACCAAACGTCTCCGAAAGAATTCAGCTTATGTTTAACAAAAAAAGAGGAGGGGGGATTGGGATTTGAATTATTAAGGGTGCGTTCGGCTGGTCAAAAAACTCAAAAAAATGTAACTCGAGTTTCAATTTTATTCAAGTTCATGTTCTTTTAAGTTTGAACTCAAGTTTGGGACTAAAACTCGAGTTCAAGTGTCCCCTTCAACTTGAGTTTAGAAACTCGAACTCAAATTAATGAACAGTATTTTTTCTATTCTTAAAAATGCTATAACTTTTTCATTTTAATCCTGATTGAGATGATTTTTTTCTATGCGTTGATAACGAAAAGACGAATAAAACCTCACCCAGATACTCTATTAAAATTTTTCATCACCATTGAGTTTTTATTAAAATACTATCTAAATACAAATTTAAGTTTTGACTCACTCAAACACAAACTCAAAAAAAAATTCTTATCTCAAACCATAACTCAAATGTACACAACCAAACACAAACTCAAGTTACAACTTCAACTCAAGTTATAACTCAAATTTAACTCAAAAACTACACTCAAGTCACACTCCAAAACAACAGGCCATAAGGTTTGGTTCATTTTATCGATTTGAGTTTAGAATTTGAGTTTTATTACAGTAAAAAATTCTCAAAAACAGTCGCATCTAACTTTTTTGCTACAGTAAAAAACTCTCATATAAAGTCACATCTCAACTCGAATTAAAACTCGAATCAGCGAACTAAAATGGGCCCTAAGGCATCGTTCATTTCACCAATTTAGGTTTTCAATTTCAATTTTGATACAATTAAAGTTCTCACAAAAGTCAAATCTAATTTTTTCTATTACAATTAAAAACTCTCATATAAAATCACATTTTAACTCAAATTAAAAATTCGTATCAACCAACTAAACGATGCCTTAAAATTTACTAAATTTTGGATTTAGTTTCAGAATTCCCCTGGCCTCTTGTTTTAGAGGACAAAAATAACAGCCTTACATAACACTTACATAACAGAGCCAAGTGGAAAGGTCAAGAAAGTGAGGATTTGATAATATGTCTAGATTAACTTCTAGATTACTTGAAGTGTTATAGTTGAACATATCCGAAAACAAATACCACGAAAACAAACAAAACAAATCCGAAAACAAACTTAAGAACTAGAAAGTCAAAGTCCAGCAGCAAAGGTCAATGTAGTATGAAATGCCTTAACAAAGTCACTTTTGCTTTCCTCCTCAACTAATCAGCATCAACCTTCCTGTAACAAAAGAAAGAATCAAACTTGACGTTAGTAAATAACCCGGATTTAAATAACATGAAGTTAAGACATTTATGAGATGTTTATTTTAAAAATTCGTCTTTAATTTTAAATTATAATTTTTAATTCTTTATAATATTTTTTTTTAATAAAAAATTTAAATTTTAAAAATTAAAATCACGAAAACTCTCCTTAATACACTCCTAGAAATTATAAATCTTCAGTACAAGCAATAATTAGGAGTCCACTATTATGTCTAAATCATCAATGAATTCAAAACATTCACACATATACGTACACATATATTTGTGGATTTTAATAACATGAAGTTAACATTTAATACACTCCTCGATATTATAAGTCTCAGTACAAGCAATAATTAGGAGTCTACTATTATGTCTCAATCATCAATGAATTCGAAAATATACACATATACATACACATATATTTGTGGATTTTAATAACATGAAATTAACATTTAATACACTCCTCAAAATTATAAGTCTTCAGTACAAACAATAATTAGGAATCCACTATAATGTCTTAAATCTTCAATGAATTCGAACACTATAATATACATATATACATATACACATATATCTGTACGTGTATATAACTATATATATATATATATATATATATATATAAGACATGAAAGCATCGCGATGATGCCTTCCTCAAGTGTCGCCGATCTATCCTCGGTAGAAATTCCAAATATCCATTGCTTCAAATTCTGTGTAATCTTTCTGTTATCCTCCTTTCCCGAATCTAAATATCCATTACTAGCTCGCTCGTGCATCTCTTCAAGATCACGCTGACAGACGACAATGAAGGCATGCAAGTCATTCACATTATGTATCTTTGTAAATGGGATAAAATAATATCAGTGGAAGTCATTAAAAAATGAAGTAATCCCAACTTGACTAAAAAACAAATTTTTCATGGATTTTTATTTATGTACTCTGCAAATGTTTTATTTTTTTATACTATCCGTAAGCGTTACTTAATAAGTCAAATACAGCCACAACTTTTAAAAGAAAGGAAAAAAAAAAAAAAAAAGAAGAGAGAAAAGAAAAGTCAACACTAAATTCACTCGAAATTATATTGTTCTTCATCCTGTGATAGTTCAAAACAATGAGATTTAGATGTTTTATTTTTTCCTTTTCATTTTTAAGTTTTAACTCCATTATTTTTTTTATTTTTTTTATTTTCTATGGTGATTCAAAACAGTAAGTTTTTAGGTGTTTTACTTTTTCTCTTTCATTTTTTAATTTCAACTCTTTTATTTATTTATTTTTACTTTGTTATCTTAATTTAAAATGTTTCACATATTTCTATGATTAAACATAATTTTTTCACTTAAAGTGCTATTAATATATACTTATTTAAAAAAAAAGAAAAATAATGTGTGGGGATTGAAACTCTACATTTTGTAGTAAAATTGAGTGTGCAAACTTTGTTAGGACTACTTAATGTATACTCTTTTTTAATTTATAAGTAAAAATTTTTGTCTGCTTATTTTTCCTACTTATTGTTATTTGTATTTTACATTATAAAAACTTTAATTATAACTAAATACATGCATTGTACTAAAACTAGTATATACGAAAGAGTCCATATTGACTCTTCGTTGTCAACAACCCACAGTTTTGGTTTTTTTTTTATTTTTTATTTTTCTTTGTTCTTTTGACTCAATCTGTCTGCCGTGATCCTTTAAAACCGTTTAAATTTTCCTTTCTTTTTAATTTCACCATTTTTATGTTTTACCTTCTTTTTTAACTCTATATATTTGCCATTGTCTCTTAAAAACAGTGGTTTAACTTTTTTCTTTTATCTTTTTTTAGACAATTTTTACGGTGGAACACTTTTATATATATATATATATATATATATATATATATATATATATATATAAACCCCCTCACCGGTGAGAACTCCATTTCCCACATATATAAAAGAGTCTATATTATTCACTCTTCGTCATCAACAACGCAGTTTTGGTTTTTTTTTTTTCCTTTTTTTTTTTTACTTTATTTTTATTTTTCTTTGTTCTTTTGGCTCAATCGGTCTATCGCGATCTTTTAAAACCGTTTAAATTTTCCTTTCTTTTTTAAGTTCACTATTTTTATATTTTACCTTCTTTTTTTAACTATATTTATCTGTCATTGTCTCTTGAAAACGGTGGTTTGACTTTTTCTTTTATCCTTTGTTTGGCAATCTCTCTAGTGGAACACTCCAAAAAAAAAAAAAAAATCACATGTGAGTGCTCCATTTTTAATTATTAGTTTAATTTTTTAACAGTTACATCTGTATAAATTCGTATTAAAACTTATAGTACACAACACAAAACTGCTCTGCAGATTTAACCGTTAAAAAATTAATTAAATAGTAAAAAAATAGTGTTCCACTCGTGTTTTTTTAGATGTTCTACCATAAAGAATGCCTTCTTTTTTTTTATGTGCTTTACTTTGGTTTTTCTTTTTCTTTCTTTTTGGCTCCATTATCCACCATAGTCTTTTATTTCCAATATTCTCTTGTCATTTTCATTGTTTTTGCTCTTCATTCTCTCATAGCTTTTTTAAACCTCCAATCTCAACTTTTTCACCAGATTAATTACTTGTGATCTCTATTCAAACATTTTATGTTAAATGTTTCATTCTTTTCGTGTGCGTATGTGTGTGTTTGTGCTTTCTTGTTCCTCTAAATCGAAGAACTAAATCAACATTTTACTTAGACGTTTATGAAACATATAATTTTAACTTTTTAATTAATGAATTGCCTTTTTTCAGCTATAATAACACAATAATGCACATGAGGGTTTTAAAAAGCCAGAAAAAGGAAAAAAAAAAATTGAAAAGAAAAATCTAAGACAAAAAATCAAATTATGTCACCAATCCAAATCTTTTTTTTTTATTTTTCAAATATATTTTTTTTGTAACTATTTGTTTCTTATCAATTTTCCGTCGTAAAACTCTAACATGTTATATTCGTACTAAATTTTGTCTAAACATAATCAATATATTAATTAGGTGTATCGAAACTGTATATTTTAACAAATATAGAGTTGTTAGACCTACATATAAGTTCATTTGTAAAGCAAATGCACATCTTTACAGACTATTTGTGCTCATAATCTTTTTCTTTAGATCTTTAAGTGAATTTTTTCTTACATCTATTTTTTAAACATAATCAAAATTATAAATATTTCAATTACAATTTAATACGTGCGAACGTACCTCAATTAGTTTTTAAATAAAGAAGGTACTATAGGAATGGTGGACGTATATACTGATAAACAAAAAGTCTAAGTGGGGTAAATTTACTCAACTGATCTATTTTCCAAATTGTTTTTTTTTTCTGGGTAGAAAAAATTGATTTTCCAAGTTTATTTGACGAAAATATATAAGGGAAAAAAAAGAATAAGCTTTGATAGCAGATAGCCATCAAGCTATGTAGAAATATATTAATATTTATTTTAAATTTTAAATTTTAAAATTCTGATTGAAAAAATAAATAAATAAATTTTAAGTTTTTAAAAGGTTGTCATTTAATTATAAATAAGAAAAACGTGTTCAAAAGAAATTACACTGAAAATTACATTTCCTTTCTCTTCCCCCAAAAACTACGTTCTATGTTCTTGTGTTTTCTCACTTTTGCTTAGTGCAGAAACACATAAAAAGACTTTTCATATTCTAGAGGCGATTTGCTACCGAAATTTGGGAGCAATCTCACAAAAGAGAATGGACAAACACCGCTTTAAGAAAAGTATATTAATTACGTATTTTAAATCTTCATTATAAGATTTCTAACACTTTCTACTGCTAAAATCTTCATTATAATAATTATAGGACATTGATTGCGCAACTAGTATGTGTAAAGGGGAACATAAGAACACACATGATTTTTTAAGAAATACCATAATTTAGTATTTATATATCTGGGACATGTGATATGATTGAGAAAATGTTTGTGTGAGATTTATAGTTGTACGTTTTGGCCAAAGCTCATTTTTAGTATTCGTATTGTAAGAGCATCTTCAAGAAAACTTGTTAAATTTTAGTTAAATTTTAACTAAAATGGTTAGAAAGATATTTTAATTAATAATTTTTGGATGATTCATCTTCTTATTTTAGTTAAATATAAATTATTTCAATATTTGTTAAATTTAAAATATAAATTATTTTATCGAATATAAAAAAGAACATTTTCATTTATTAAAGTTAAAAAAATAAAATAATACAAAAAATTAAATAGTTAGCCTCTCCGTGCTAGTTGTATTTAGTTAATGTGAAAGACATTCTACAAAATAACTAATCATTTAGTTAATGATTGGAGTAAAGAAAAGCTACAAAAAAAAAAAAAAAAAAGTTAAATTACTAGTCATGTTAACTAAAAATATGATATGATTAATATGATTAAAGTTGCTTTTAAGTAGTTAGTGTAAGAAACCCTCAATCCATCTCGTAGAACGGTGACGGTGGTAATGGAGGTGTATTGTGAAACCTATCCAATCAATTTTTAAAAGGTCAGTCTAACAACTAAAATAGTCTTAAAAATTTCTAAAAAGGTAAAAGACTAGCTAAGAGTGATAGTCAGGGTGATAATCATGGGATAATAGCTCAAATGCTTTTTAACAAAAAAATAAAAAATGAAAAATGGTAGACTTTGCTATACTAGAATAATAATACAGTATAGTATTAATAAGGTAATCTTTTTATGATTATTCTACCACATGTCTCTGAAAAAGAAAGAAATTGGGAAAATATAACTTGACAATGGACTGCCAATTCAGATTAAAAAAAAAAAAAAAAAAAGAAGGGAACTTTTGTTTTTTTTGATAAAAAGACAATTTCCAACATTGGATTAACTTTATACGGTCTGATATGTATATCCATATAAATTATTTTTGTGATAAATTATATTGTTAAAAAATTAATTTGCTGATTAAAGTGCTCACCTACCCATATTTAAAAAAAAAAATCTACTCTACCAGATAAATTTCTAAAAAGGAAGAGCCAAATATAACTCTTAATATAAAAAAGAGTTTCTCCCGTGGAATCAGAAAAATAAAACTATTAGTAGTTTTATTTTTTTTAAGCGTGAGGTCTATATCAAAAATTATTTGTTATGCATATTTTTTTAATTTAATTTGATTTTGACAAGATCCAATGATCAGAAAACTAGTCATGTCGGTAAGACGGCCTACCAGAGACAGTCTCAATATAAAAATGAAAAGATTAAGAAAAAAATTACATGTTTACCATAGTTTTTGTGGATGTCTATTATTTATGTCATTCTAAATAATTGAAGTGCTATTGTGCCTTTTGTTTTCTTCATAAGAATTGAATGACACTTATTAATTTTTACTATTGTGGCATAAATAATCTCTTTTAGGATTAATTATAAAAATTATCCTTGAATTATACCCTTTATAACACTTTATTCTTTAATCTTTAAAGCGAGACATCCGTCCCCTATAAAGAATAAAATATTAACAAAAAAGCACTTTCCATTAAGGGTATAACCAAATGAAAAATAACCAAAGGAACTATAATTGTGAGATTTATTAACGGAGGAGTGATTTTATTAACATTTCATTATTCATGAGTAATGAATGTTACGTTTTAAAAATCAAAAAATAAAGTGTTATAAGGAGTATAATTTGGAGGGAATATTTATAATTAATCCTATTTTTTTATCGTCTTAAATGGAATTTTTTTATTTTTTTTGACGATTAACGCAATATTCGAATATTTTGAGGTGTTAGCTTGGTCACATATACTTCAGTTGTCGTGATGGTTGACGTTGAGGTAGTAGTATAAGTGTTGATTAATATCCACTACAAGAATGGGCTAAAAAAAAAAAAAAAGCATGAGGTGGTTATTTGTAGTGACTAATATTTGTTATAAGCTTGTGCCGTGGCAGAAGGAGACAATTAAAACAAATTATGTGGCTATTGGATAGATAACTAAGTGAGAGAATTGGACAAGTCATGCTTGTAGACCTGCTGAATAAGCTACTAGCCTTTCTATTTTGGCTAACGATTAGATTATGAGTGATATTACTATACCACATGAAATTTCATTGAGCTGCCACTTAATCACATATAGTTTGGTATTTAATTTATTATCTAGCCGCCAAGGGTTGTTTCCTATATATATATATGTAACTTTGTTTCAGGAGTTTTGCTACCAATTGAAGTGAACAGAAACGTGATAATACAACAGAGAGAAGAAGAGAAAAGAAAGGAAAGGAAAAATAAGAGAGTGAATAAAGAGTTAGGTTTTATCCTTAAAAAGTTTTGATGTAAGTATACAATTAATGTTATATATGTTAATATACGTTATTGTTAATTTGATTTAATGAGATTTGAAACTATTTTCTGAGTATAATGTAAATTTTTATGTAATTAAAGATTTAAGGATTAAATAGATAACGCGTTTAACAGGTTTTAATAATATGAGATTCACTTTATACAAGAGTGCCTTAAATGTTAAAGAAATTTATTTTGAAAGTGTATATTGATTTGTGGTTTACTTATTAAGCGTAAGTTCATATAGTTCTTGTGATCCAAATAAGTTAAGTTCTGAAATAGAAGTTTCAGTTGATTGAGTAAGGATGGTCTAAGATTTTATGATGATTTTAGAGATATTAAGATTTAAAATTTAGATATTAAGATTTAAAATTTATAATTCTGATAATTTTGTTCAAAAATTATTTCTGTTTTTTTATTTTATAGTTTCATTTTATATAAAATAACGTTTTTTTGAGCTATTTTTAATTGCTAATTTTAGAGAGGCATTACAATTAATGATATTTTAGAAAATCTAAAGGTAAAAGTTCTTAAAAAAAAAAGAAGTAGAAAAAGAAAATCATACTAGAAATTAGAGAGAGAGAGAGAGAAAAAAAGAGTTAAGGGGTAAATATATATATGGAGAGAGGGAAGGAGGGGAGAGAGAGAGAGGAGACCAAAGTGGGTCAGAAGCACACGTTGTGCTCAGGCAATTCCATGTGCCCACATGGATGATTGGAGACTTATTAGAGGACTCAAAACTCCTACAGCCAATTTGTGCCAACTATACCAAAATGCTTTACCTCTTTACAATTTACACACATTCAAGAACAAATACCAACCACAACAACAAACAATGAATCTCCTCTTCTTCTTCTTCTTCTTCTTCTAAGTTAGTTTTTTTGTTTTTGTTTTTGTTTTTCTTTCGGAGAAATTTGAGAGAGACCCAGAAAAGTATTTGATCTCTAAAGTGATTCCTTTAGAGGAAAATAGTGAAAATGAAGGAAAACAATGATGGGTTTGTGAGAGCAGATCAGATTGATCTGAAGAGCTTGGATGAGCAGCTTGAGAGGCACTTGAACAAGGTTTGGACAATGGACAACAAGAACAAGAAGAGAGAAGAGGAAGGTAATACTAATATTAATAATAATAATAATAATATCAACGATCTTCCTCCTCTTACAACCATTAGTGCCAAGACTTCTTCTTTGTTGAGCCCTTTGAAGCAGAGGCAACATTGGGAGATTGATCCCTCGAAGCTCCTCATCAAGAGTGTTATTGCACGTGGCACTTTTGGGACCGTTCATCGTGGTGTCTACGACGGCCAAGATGTCGCCGGTTTGTTTTCCTTTCCTCTATTGGTCTACCACCTTTTAATTATTTGAATCAGATGAAAGAAAAAAAAGAAAGACAATATTTTGATGTGTTTTAGTTACGAAATGTCTATTTTTTTTTTTTTTTTTTTTTTTTTTTTTTTTTTTTTTTTTTCTCTTTTCTCCTGATTACGCAATTGCCATTCTTGTTTATTTAGCGTTGCTACAGGGTTTAGGCATAACCATTTGTCCATTTTTGTTTAGTACTGAAATCTCTAATTTTTAGGATTTTTTCTCAGCACCCAACTGCCTATTTCTTGTTTATTTAGTTCTATGCCCCCTTTTGTATTTTTAAATTTTTAATGAATTTTGGTCTACTTTTATTTGACTTGTCCACTAGGCTTTGTATTGCAAATGTTGTTGATGTTGGGGATTGGGATTGATTTTGATGCTGCCTTGTAGGTAGCCCAATATTGGGTGAGGTGGACCATTAGAATTCATCTTCAAATGATGTTACAACTCACCAGAACTTGAAATTTTAACCTTTTTTTTTTAAATCTCTTTTTAGAAAGCTAAACTTTGGGTTTATATTTATTAGTTGATTTGATTTTGAGGGTCTGGTGATTCCCAATTGCGATTGTGCTCTTATGGAATCCGTGACTTCTACACGGATTCCGGATGAAGTTTGCTGTTGGCACATTAACTTTGATGATGATATGATTTTATATTTATTTTTTTCGTCAACTTTCTTGTGATCCCATCTACTAGTTGAAATATTGCGTTAAAAAATTCCAATATATATGTCACGATAGGTAAAGTTACTATTTTTTATATGTCGTTTCATCATCATCCTCATCCCCATCTCAATCCAATAAAGTATGACATTTTGCCTTTCATGTATTATATTTTATTTTCCTATCTCATTAATTTTAGATTTTGTAAAAAGGGGTTGCTTTTGCTAGTTTTGTTAACATTACTTTTTTTCTGGGATTCTTTTGTAACTTCAGTTAAATTGCTTGACTGGGGTGAAGACGGCCACAGGACGGAAGCTGAGATTGCTTCACTAAGAGCAGCTTTCACACAAGAAGTTGCTGTATGGCATAAACTTGATCACCCTAATGTTACCAAGGTCACTATCTCTATATGTAAACTTCTCTCTTTCATATATTTGCATGCCCTAAACAAAGAAACTTGGCAGGTTCATTGTCATGCTCATTAAAGTCCTGTCTGGAAATAAACTTAAATTGATTTACTATCTCACTTGGATAGGTTCTAGTTTTTATTTCGTGGAAGTATCCATTTCATGTGGAATGGGAACATTTCTAGTTGTGAGTTGCATTATGTTCAATCTATTATTGATTTAAGTTGTGACAAGAAATGGCAAGAGTGTTTAGTGTGGGAGTCTAATTCTTGCCCTGACACAGAGTTGTATTGGGGGACACTGGTTTTTGGAATTGGGTTAGAAAAAATAATGTAAGTTTGAGAGGCGAGAGGCGTGTGATTATCTTGTAATCTTCTTCTTTATCATTGTGAAATTCTGCTACAGCTAAAAGTAGATTTAGTTCACATTAAGGGCGAACCGCTATAAATCTTGTGTGCGTGCTTGTTTGCATTTCTAATATATTGTTGCATAGTTAGTTAACTATTATGGTGTCTAATCCATAACAGAGAGCACCTCACAATATTGTATAGCAGTACCATTAAACTTTAGGAGTTATTCCCTCTTCTTGCAGTTGCTAGTTTTGCCTTTGTGGTTCTGTGACATATTTGAGTTTGGGTTGAGCAATACATCACACGTTGTTTGAGTTTGCTCTAGAGGTTTCAGAGCATTTGTTATGTATGGAATTAAAACCACTTGTTCGACTGGGGCTTAAGTAAGTCGATACTAGACATTCCTCTTTGCTTGTTAGACAATGAACATTGTACTTCCATTTGGTGTTTGGCCCCTTTGATACTGTGATATAGAGCTTGGGATATTGATGAATGGCCATTATTGGACGTGTGAAACTGCATTTGTTCTTTTGAACTATGACTACTGTTTTTTGTTTGCCTGAAACATTTAACACAATTCAATTGTCTCCAACTAGTTTATGTTTCTAGGTAGATTTCTCAGCATTGTAGTCTATGTTTTTCAGTTTATAGGAGCAACAATGGGTTCATCAGAACTGCGAATACAGACTGAAAATGGTCAAATTGGCATGCCCACCAGCGTCTGTTGTGTTGTTGTGGAATATCTTCCCGGGGGTGCTCTCAAGTCTTTTCTCATAAAGAACAGGCGAAGAAAGCTAGCTTTTAAGGTTGTCCACCAGCTGGCTCTGGATCTTTCTAGAGGGTATTACTCCTCTGCTTCTCTTTTTGCTTCTTGTATCTTTTCTTCAATTTGGCAGTTAAAGAATGAAAGGTTAATTTGTGATTTTGTCCAGCAGAATACTGAAGATAATGAACTTTGCTTTGCAGCTTGAGTTATCTTCATTCACAGAAGATTGTTCACAGAGATGTAAAGACAGAGAACATGCTCTTGGACAAGACTCGCACTGTAAAAATAGCTGATTTTGGGGTTGCTCGTGTTGAGGCTTCGAATCCAAATGACATGACCGGGGAGACTGGGACACTTGGTTACATGGCTCCCGAGGTATTTCGTTCAACTATAGATAGTCATTTGATTTTTTCTGGAGCTCAGGTTGTCTATTTGTAATCTCCATAGACACTGTTGCCCCTATAAATCTTGTTCTGGACAAAAAAGATGACTTAGAAGAAGTGTGAAATGGCATATTTGCTGTGCTGTTCCATTTTGTGATGCAATGCATAATTGCCACTTCAAATTCTATATTCGTTTTTTATTATAAATTTTGGAATTTATAAAAATGAACTTTTAGTTTCTTAAATAAGGACTGGTTCTATTTTTAGTCCCCATACTATAGGCTAAACCTCATTTTGGTCTCTGACTCTTAAAACGTCTCAAAACGAATCTCTGTTCTATTAATTTGTCTTAAATTAGTTTTTCTTGTTCATTCAGCTGTTAAAATCTGGAGAAAAAACTAGATAGATCAAGGACTCGTTTTGACACGTTTTAAAAGTCAGGGACTGAAATGAGATTCAACCTATACGCCATGGACATAAAATTAGATTAACCCTTTTAATATTTTAACACTGACAATGTTGTAATTATTAAATGAGAAAATTAACAGATCAAGCAATAGCATTAAATGACAAATTTTGGCATATGCTATACGCTGTACCAAATTTCACACAATAATTTCAAAAAAAAAAAAAAAAGATTTGAAAGAAGGTAAAAGTATTCCCTTGACAGCATCTTGAATGCATCACTGAATTAATGTGCCAAATTTGAAAGAGTCCTTGTTTCATTTGATGGGGGTGGTTTTAGCTTCCCACTTAGTTATCAGAAGTGCAAAATTGAAAGAGGGTTTTTTCACTAAGAAAAGCACATCATCGAAATGAACTTTCATTTGCAGGTTCTCAATGGCAATCCATATAACAGGAAGTGCGATGTTTACAGTTTTGGCATCTGTTTATGGGAGATATACTGCTGCGACATGCCATATCCCGACCTTAGTTTCTCGGAAGTTACTTCAGCCGTGGTTCGCCAGGTACTTCTCCTATGCCAGTAACTACACATTTGTTTTGTTGCTTCAAAATTTTCAGATAAAGAGATAAACCCTTCCCATTTCCTCTTGCATTCACAGAATCTGAGACCAGACATACCGAGATGTTGCCCAAGTTCACTAGCGAACGTTATGAAGAGATGCTGGGACGCAAATCCCGACAAGCGACCAGAGATGGACGAGGTAGTTTTAATGTTGGAGGCGATCGACACATCAAAAGGCGGAGGTATGATCCCCGGTGACCAGCCTCAGGGCTGTCTCTGCTTCCGCAAGTATCGAGGGCCTTGAGGATTATTCTTCCTTCTTGGTGCTCAGATAAACAACTGGTTTAGTGGTGTATAAGTATATGATTATTCTTAGGATCGGAAACGATCCAATCTGTATCTATGATGACAAAGATTAGAGTTTGGATATGTCAGAAACAAGTGGTGAAGATTGCTGCTTTGTATACACTGAAGAAAAACCCGAAAAATACATCTCGCATTTTCTGAGGATGTAATGCCTTTGTTAGAATTTCTTTTCTTGTCCTTTTTGTTTCCTTACCACCTCTTTTGTAAGATTTTTCATCACATACAACAATACTATTGTAATCAAAGTTGACCTTACCATCTGCTCTCAAGGACTTGCTCTTTGCCTACTTGTGAAGTTCTTCTCCAAGGAATTCATTTTGCGTAATTCGAGCACCTGAAGGTGGGAATTGACATTGTTATGGGATATTACACCATTTACAATGTAAATGCCAATGTTAATGCTATATTTGTTACAAAGAAGTGTGAAAATGACAAATTCCATATTTTATCTTATTTTGTAGTTCTAAATCTATAATGCTATATCTACATCTCGTAATAATTATTTAGTTCTAAAACTTATGAAAGTAACTTTTTGAGTTGGAAACCAGCTCAAAATAAGTAGGTGATGACATGAACCCGTTCAAACTTCAAAGTGTGGGGCGGGGCGGGGATTTGTGCGGGTTGACGGGTTGGATGCACAACCCTAATATCATTACTATCACACAACGAAAGAACATTGACATTAAGAATTATTAGTCCATACTCCCATGGAATATAATTGCAGGGTAAAATATTATTACAAAAAATTAACGTGGAATCAAATGGATGGTGCAATAATATATTTTTCCTTTCCAAAAAAAAAAAAAGGAAATAGTGAAGTCCTCACGGTCCTATCCAATTTGAAACATGTTGGTTTTGAAAATGATTTTCTATTCAGAAGTGTGTATCTAGCGGATTGTGTATAATAAAAATTTAAACAAACTTTTGAGATATTTATAGATTACATTAATTTATGCATGAATAAATTAATCAAATTAATTTATTTACCTAGCGAACGATGAGGTCGATAACTTGAGTTCTTTGACCACGAACATTCCTCGCTCCAAGCTAGTTTAGAATACTCGAATCTTCCTCGTCAATTCCTTGAATCAACGAAGATGTGTGTGTGGGCACACCTGAAACAAAATGGGATTAGCAAATAAACACTCAAGTTTTCAACGTACACCAACACATGCACAACGTGGAATGTGGGAGAAAATTTTTCGTTTCCTCACTCTATAGAATTCGGCCACACTATGCTAGGGCGAGCAGAAAATTGTGTTCTCTAATTTTCTACAATCTCCTATTTATAGAGTTACAGTCAGACTCTCAAAATAAGTCTAAACTGTTGGGAATGGTGTCCTAGAAGCATGAGATGTAATAGAATATTTATTATTTATTTAATAAAAGAGTTTATTCATTACTTTTTGTGCATATATTAATGAATATTTTATGAATATCAATGAAAATTTCATGATTATTTACGTGACCTTAAATATTATATATACGTGTTATATACGAAAATATAATATTTAAAGATAATAATCAAAACGATGTTCGTAATGAATTTAATTAAAGTTCAGAATCTTTAATTAAAACATTACTAATACAGGTCATTTCCATTTAGAATGGAACAGTGTTATCCGCACTATTAATATGATGAGATATTGAATGACTGTATTACGCATAATGAGATTATGTGGAATAGGGACACAGACACTATATGAATTTCTGATTATTTTCGTTAAGTATAGAAATTCTAATTGAGTCTACCGATGGTCATATATAGAATGATCTTAATCCCGAGTTCTTAGCAAACGCCTATTTATGGATTTGTGTCTTTTGATTTACTCGGTACGAATTCGGAGATCTTGAGTCCTATTCCTTGTATTTTGGAGACATGATAAAGTGAGAAGCTAAGAATGTTATTATACGAGATAGATTTCATTCCTTCTTGAGAAAGAAGTAGATAAATAATTCTCTTGAGGGTTGATTCGGTACTTAGACTAGTAGAAGCTCTCCGATTCATGAATTTATTTTATGAATCACTGTCCATTAGAGAATCAACAGTACTCAAGGATAAAGATGTAATTAGAGAGGTTAACGGATTTCATCTATCTCTAATTATGAATTATTTATGGAGGATTGATCTATATGCAATGACTATATTAAATGGACACTTCATAGTTTAAAAGTAATTTATGTCTATAATTACGAGAGTGCAATTCCAAGTTTATAGTGGAGTAACTTTTATAATTAATAGAATTAATTAATAAATTAAAGAGTTTAATTAATTATTAATTTTATCGGAGCTTAGAATTATAGGTCCATTAGTTCCCGCGTCATCCTTGTAATTCTACAAGACACTAAGGGAAAAATGATAATTTTAGAATTACGGAATTCTAAAAGAAAACGCTTAAGGATAATTAATTGAAAATTAATTATAAATTAAATACTATGATTATTTAAGTTTAAGTTTAAATTCAAATTTTGAAACACACATGTGAAGGTGTTCACATGGTGTGAACGTACAGCACAATGTGAATCCCTTTGAGATTCAAATTGCTTGCCCTCCAAAGTTATCAAATTAACTTATTTGATAAGTTGTCCAATTTGAAATTCAAATTGATTTAAGTTTGATTTAAATTGAAATTTGAATTTAAGTTTACATTGGACTGCATGATAAAATTTTACCATATTCTTTATCTGTAAAATTGCGCCTACCACATGGAAGAATTTCCCTGTGGTGGCCGACCAATTAAGATAAGGGAGAAATGGATTTGTTTTAAAATCAAATTTGAAGTTGGAGATAATTATCAAGCTTTATCTTAGAGATAAAGATTAGACTCCTTTTAAGAGTCTGACTACTACTCTATAAAATAAGAGATTGTAGAGACACAATTTTTTGCTCTCTCCTAGCATTAGTGGCTGGTTTCTATAGAGTGTGGGAAAGAAATATTTTCTCCAAAAATTTCACGTTGTGCATGTGTTGGTGTTCGTGGAAACCTTGAGTGTTTTTTCGCTAATTCCGTTTTGTTCCAGGTGGGCCCACACACACGTCTTCGTAGATTCAAGAAATTGACGAGGAAGATTCGGGTGTTCTAAACTAGCTTGGAGTGAGGAACGTTTGAGGTCAAAGAATTCAAGATATTGTCCTAATCGGTCGCTAGGTATATAAATTAATTTGATTAATTTATTTGTGTATAAATTAATGTAATCTACAGAGTATATCAAAGTCTTATGAAAATTTTTATTATACACAATCTGCTAATCACACGCTTTCGCAGCTAAAATCGTTTCAGAAACCATCATAAACTTTATATCCAAGATAAAGCTCGACAATTATCTCCCACTTCTAATTGATTTTGAAAACAAAATTTCCTCTCTCCCTTATCCTATAGGGCTGGCCACCACAAGGATATTCCTCCCTGTGGTAGGTGCAAAAAGCAGATAGGGAAGGAGGCAAAATTCTCCTTTATCCTGTAGTCCAATTTTGACTCAAATTTAAATTCCAATTTAAGTGAAATTTAATTTAATTTAAATTTAAATTGGGCAACTTATGAAGTAACTCAGTTGGATAACTTAGAAAGCAAGCAACTAAATTCTAAAGGAATTCACACTGTGCTGGGCGTGAATTTAAATAATCACATTTTTTTAGTATATAATTAATTCTCAATTAATTATTCTTGAGCGTTCTATTTAGCATTTCATAATTCTAAAATTTCAATTTTGCCCTTAGTGTCTTGTAGGATTACAAGGACGACGCGAGGACTTATGGACATATAATTCTGAGTTTTAAAAAATTAATAATTAATTAAAACTCTTTAATTAATTAATTAATTCCAAAAGTTACTCCATTATAAACTTAGAATTGCACTCTCAAAATTATAAATATAATTTACTTCTAAACTATGAAGTGTCTATTTGATATTGCCATTACATCTAAATCAATCATCTATAAATAATTCATAATTAGAGCTATGTGAAATCTGACATTTTAACCTCTCTAATTACATATTTATCATTAAGTATCATTGATTCTCTAATGGACAGTAATTCATAAAATAAATTGATAAACCGGAGCTCCTACTAGTCTAAGTACCGAATCAATCCTCAAGAGAATTATTTATCTGCTTCTTTCTCAAGAAGGAATGGATTTCATCTCATGTATTAACATTTCCGGCTACTCACTTCATCAAGTCTGCAAAATACAAGCAATAGGATTCAACATCTCAGAATTTGAACCTAGTAAATTAAAAGACATAAATCTATAAATAAGACTCTGCTAATAACTCAGGGTTAAGATCGCTCTATATAAGTGTTGGGAATGGTGTCCTAGAAGCATGAGATATAATAAGATATTTATTATTAATTTAATAAAAGAGTTTATTCATTATTTATGTACGTATATTATTGAATATGTTATGAATATCATTGAAAATTCTGTGATTATTTATGTGACCTTAAATATTGTATATAAGTCTTATATACAAGAGGATAATATTTATGGATAATACATGTCATTAATACATGGGAATGACATGTATTATAATGTTTTAATTAAAGATTCTGAACTTTAATGAAATTCATTACGAACTTTGTTTGATTATTATCCTTAAAGATTCTCCTCTCACATATAACACGTATATATAATATTTAAGGTCACATAAATAATCACGAAATTTTCAATGATATTCATAAAATATTTAATAATATGTGCACATAAAATAATGAATAAACTCTTTTATTAATAAATAATAGATATCTTATTACATTTCAAGCTTCTAGGACACCATTCGAAACAAAACATTGTTTTGATTTTGGTTTAGATGCATCACTTGTTTGAGCAGATATTCTTAGTCCTCATAGTCTTTAGACAGAGTGCTTCACAAATTTCCTTTTGATTCATTGATTTCTTTCTATTTAAATAGGGTTGTACATGGGTTGGGTTGGTGTGGGGTAAAGTTTTTTATTAACCCGTCTCAAAGAGTGCGGGTTGCACATATTTGGCTCCAATGATGTTAGAAAAATTTCACAACCCAATGATGTTTGGGTTGAGTTGGGGCGGGACGGGGTGGGTTGGGTGGTCGAGTTCATCATTCGGAGAATCAAAGTTCAATCCAACATTTAAAGTTCATCATCAAATAGAAATAATAACTCCAACATTCAAAATTCATCATCAAATAATATTGATCATCAAATAGAAATAATACTGATAATCAAACATAACTCCAACATTCAAAGTTCATCATCAAATAGAAATAATACTGATTAGTCCATCATAAAATACATAGCAATTCAAAGTTCAATCCAACCTCAAACATGAAGCAAAGTAGTCCATCCAACATCAAACATAAAGTAAACATAAATTAGAGGCTTAATTCAAATCCATCCAAAACAAGCACTGTAATGACTGAGAAAATCCCAGACCTTAAATAATACAATTTATGTATTTAAGCCAAGGATTTTCTTAGACAAATATTATGTGAATGAAGGATTTATGGAATTAATATATGTATTCCTAAATTCTGTAGCAGATTTCATGTTAAGATCATGTTTTCGATCGAGTAAATTCGATCGATAAATTCTCGCCGTACTTTAAGGCAGAATAATTTTCAGTACAAGTATAGTTTGAGAATCTTAATTTCAAGAATCTCCAAACACAGCATGATGTTAGCAGCGTATAAAAAAAAAACGCACTGACATTTTTAAAGAAGAGAAAATCCTTAATTGCCAGATAGCTAGGTTAAAGTCAGAAGATAAATACCCATAGTAGAAGGGTACAATGTGAACTCGGGAGTCGTCATTTCTGAAAATTAACGCAGGATAGTTAAATTTAGAATTTGTTCAGTCTAGGATTAATTTCAAGACTGTAAACAGTTCAAGATATTACGCGAATAAGAATTTAATGTGATATCCAAAGCAGTCAAGGATTTAACATTTAACTGTAAATAAGCAGTAGAAAAAGGAACCGTCAGAAATGGAAACGAATTCCTGTCAGCTAAGTTACTCTCTTATAGTCAGTATAATTTTTATCAGTTTCTAAGGGAAACTTAAGAAAGTGGACAAGAGTACAATGGGGTAGGTGAGATTTTTCTCTCTCTTCCTCCACTTGGCCGGCCATGCATGAAAAAATAGAGCCAAACCTTTGGCTAGTGGAGTGTGCTAGAGGACTTTATGTTAAGGTGATGTGATGTTAGTGGTTGAAGGGGAATTAATGGCAAAGTTGCTTCTTCTTTTCTCCTTCCAAAACCGGCCAAGAAAGGGGGATTTGAACCAAAAATTTGGTTGAATGATGGAGTGGAATTGGTATTAAAAAAATAATTTCCAAGTTGCCTATAAAAGGAACCAACATAGGATAAGCTTCATTTTTTTTCTCCTAGCTTTTTCCCCACTCAAAAATCCGGCCACACACTCTCCATTTCCTCTCAAATATTTTCTCCCACTCTCCAAAACTTGAGCCCCTAGCACACCATAGAAGAAGAAGAAGGAGATTAAGGGATTCTAGGAGGAGACTAGTCAAGCATTCCTCTAAGGGTAAAGAAACTCTAAATCCTCTCTTTTTCATGTTTTGGGAAAGTTTGAAATAGAGAAATATTCTTCTCAAATTTCCTTATACTCTTATAGTTTCAAGCCATTAACAATCCTAGAGGAGTTCAAGGGTTTTTCAAGAGAAAGAGAGAATTCTTCAAGGGTAAGTTCTTAAACTCCCCTCCATTAATTTCTAGCCAACTTTAAGCTTGGATTTATGGATGTAAATTTGTGGTTCTTGAAGAGATAAGATTGTAATAAGAGTGTGTGAGTTTTATGTTGGTTTTGTGAGTTTTGAGCTTAGTTTGATGTGGTATGTTTATGCTTAATCTAAGTTGCTTATTTTCGGATTAGAGGAAAAATTTTCCGGTGACTTTGACCGCGAAAATGAGGACCATAGAGCGAGAGTTTTTAATGTTTTAAAGCTTGAACTTATAGCCCTGGATGTTTTGAACATTTTCGGTTACTATGACAAAACCTAATTTTAACTCTAAAACCAAGTTTGAAGCCATTTGGCAAAAACGGACAAGCTGTCCAACACAGTTTCGAAAAAAAAACTGGCAGCCACTGGTTCAGCCAAACGGGACCCTTAGAAGCTGAATCTCGATTTTTCACAAAAGTGACAATTTTATATTTCGACGAGATGAAGAAATTTGATGAAGAAAAGATTTTCAAAATCCGACCCTAAGAGGTACTAAAACACAGATTCCCGAAACGGCACAGTTTTTGACTAAAACAGTTTCAAGAAAAACAACAGCTACGGCTTTCAGCCAAACGGGGCCTTTAGAGGCCGAGATGAGAAGCTATACGGCTCAACTCCAACATAATTGCTCTGATATAGCTGGCTCTTTTAGGCACTTGGATATTTCCCAACAACTCCGGTCCATTTATGGTTATTGCTTCTGTGAACATAGTAGCTAAATAATCCCAACGCGTTACATAAGGCAGATATTGTATAATTGTTCGGTTTTCCGCAATTTTTTCCATTCCTCGGTGTAAATAGCCTAATATTGGTTCACAGTCAATAACATCTTCACCATCGAGAGTAACGATGAGTCGAAGAACACCATGCATTGATGGGTGGTGGGGACCCATATTTACTATCATGAGGTCTTTTCTTGGAGCTGGTATATTCATAGGTTTTTCTTTTTCCTCGATTGATTCTTTCATGAATTACTGAAAAGCGAAAATAAGTTCATTAAAATAAAAAAAAATCAAGATCTAATAAATCAAATAATTCAATAATTCAAAACGCTTCCTCAAATTCAAATTAACGCATTTTTGATTCCCGAATATCTAACTGATTAATTAATTCTTTATAACGTATTCTATTGTTCTTTGACAAATAAGACAGCATCCTTTGGCGTTTTCCCAAAATTTTACGGAGGCCTCTCTGAGATAAATAGTCTTTTCTGTGCAATTCCAAATGTGAAGAAAGTTTTCGTATCCTATTAGTGAGGCTTAGTATTTGAAATGTAACAGACCCCCTGTTTTTTTCTTTTTCTTCGTGTGAAATAACCGAGATGAATGACTTTTTTATCATAAAATGAAATCTTCCCCCCCACCGGCCCTTATTGCTTTGCTAGATTTTTTTATTGATCAATAATAATAATGTTATTCATTTTTTTTTTTTTATTTGGCATACACAATACAATAATCTTAATTTTGTGAATAATCTTAATTTTGTGAATAATTTCCAATTTGAAAATTGTATTCGAATAGGTAAACAAAAAGATAGTTGTCTGCACTCACAAAAGATAAAAAATTATATCTAAAATTTAAAAATAAACTAAGAAGATTTTTGCATTATTTCTAGATATTGATATGTCATTAAATTAGTATCGTGTATCATAATGGAATAGAAAACAATATAGGTGTGCATCTATTTGTCTTCATATATGCAATATAGTACGGGAAATAAAATCAATCCGTATTTCACTTTTTTTCAGTACACGCTTAAGTTCATTTTTAAATTGCGGATACATATGTATCCTTACCATACTGAAACGACTGCCATTATTGGTATCAAACCAATAGCGATTCATACAAGCGAAATCTTCTAATCGATAATTAGGCCAAAGAAAGAACTTTAATCTAATTATATTATTTTGATTTATTTTGCTTTTATTCAAAACCGGACTCTTTACCTTATTTTCATTACAAAAAAATGCATTGCTAGGTATACCATTTCTATTCCTAGAATTGAAACAAATTAGAATTCTCAATTCTCTACGATGTCTAGGGGATAAAATAGTTTCAGGAACAAACAAATCATAATGATTTTTGTCTCGATTTTCAGTCATCTTTTGATGTTTTGAAATGAATTCATCAAAATTCTTCGTATCAACATGGCCCTTTTCTCGATACCTTTGATTAATTGTGTGTTTACTTTTATGAACCAACGAAATACCTATAGTTTGATACATAATAAATTGTCCTTCATTTTTTCTAGACAGACGAACTGGTTCAATAAGTAATATTCCCTTTTTAATCAATTCTGTATGGTGGAGATGGGAATGGATACCGCTCACGCAGTTATTTTCCGCAGTAAGTTTAAGAAAAATCATGTATATGTCTATATGATTCAAAAGTTTCAAGTATGTATGTTTAAAAAGTATACGTACATATGTATGTTAAGAAAACCAAGGTTGTAACTAACAACCCTAGTTTTGAGTATTTAAGTTTTAGAACGTTGCAACAGTACATGCAACAAATAAATGAATTTTAAACACGACGATTTAAATGAGTAATTTTAGAAGGACTTTAAGATGTACTTGAATTTAAGATTTCTCACGAAATCCGTTTTAAAGTCAAATGAGATGGCCGATTGAAATGACTAGTTTTAGAAAAGCTTTTAAAGAGTATTTAAAACAAGAGTTCAAATGCTATTCCATTTGAAGGATATTCCTAAAAGGTTTTATCTTAACTAAAATTAAGAAAAGCTTTAAGAAATTTAGTGATTCACTTATTTGAAATTATTGTTACAAATTATGAAAGTATTCCTTCTTATATAAAAAAAAAAAAAAATGGTCCGCATATTTTAAGAAACCCCAGTAAGTACAAGTTAAAAAGTTAGTAACAGTGGCGGCTTCAAAGGAGGGTCGTCACAAGCACTACAACAACAACCATCCTTATTAATCCACACTCATAGACTCCTTATCAGACATGTTTGTGCGGGTTGGGTTGGGGTATGCGGGTTATTATAGGCTTAACCCACAAACCACCCCAAGCACCTCGGGCCAGACATTTAGTGGGCTAAAAAATAAAAAATAATGCTATAAGTTGCCTTTTTCGGGTTGCGTTGGAGTGGGGTGGGTTGGGTTTGTGGGTTGTTCGGGTTTATGTACAACTCTAATTTAAACATGATTTAAGTAACATTCTTTCTATATACTATTGCCAACCATCTTCTCACGATGTCTTTGTTTTCGTTAGTTTCAAAGGAAATAGCATAATTAGTAAAGTGATTAGTAAATTATAGCATATTTTTTAAAAATAGTAAATTATAGTATAATTTGATATTTTAAGTTTTAAACATTATTAAAAACTTAAAAATACCCCTAAATCTCCTTTTCCACCTCACTCCTCAACTCTAAACATCTATTTTTCAGTGACCGTTTAACACTATATTTATCGGTAAATATCGTATTTACTAGTAAATATCATATTTATTTAAAAATTCAGGCACTAACTCTAGCTAGCGTTTAACACTGTATTTACTAGTAAATGCCGTATATACCAGTAAATACCGTATTTACCAGTAAATATCATAATTACTAGTAAATATCTTATTTATATAAAAATTCAGGTACTGACTTCGACAGCTGTTTAACACTGTATTTATTAGTAAATAACATATTTACTAGGAAATATCATATTTACCCAAAAATTCGGTCATTGACTTCGGCAACCATTTAACTCTGTATTTACCGATAAAAATCATATTTGCTATGATATATCATATTTATCTAAAAATCTAAACACCAATTCTGACGATCGTTTAATACTGTATTTACCGATAAATGCCTTATTTACCATATTTTTTTGAAGGTCCGGCTATTGTCTCCGATGACTGGTAAATACCGTATTTACCGATAAATATGGTATTTACTAGTAAATATTATATTTACCATATTTGTCTGAGAATTCGACAACCGGCTCCGACAATTGGTAAATACCATATTTACCGATAAATATCATACCATATTTACCATATTAATCTGAAAATTTGGTGACCGCCGACCGACTCTAGTGACTGGTAAATACCGTATTTACCAATAAATATCATATTTACCATGTCTCTTCGAAAATCAGGTGACTAGCTCGGGCAAATGATAAATATTGTATTTACTAGTAAATACAATATTACCGGTAAAATAAGTCACAAACTCATATCTCGGATTGAAAAACACAATAATTCTTCTACTCAAATTTTTTAGTCATTCAAATCTTCCCACGTGCATATGAGATTCTAAAACAAAACCTAAAATCTTTCTCTACACAATAGTTCATCTTATAAGCAAAGTAGAATAGAAGCAATTGCACACTATAAATTCACGAATAATATTATTCTCAGCCACAAGGAAATCAAGAACCAGCCAATGGCTAGCAAAACTAAACAAATTTCTTCTCTAAATTTTCGTTCTTCATCAATAAGAACAAACAAGTATGAGAAAACAATTCACATCACGACATTCGTAAAGAAGAGAGAGAAAAAAGGGACTTAGGGAAGCGGAATCATCGATAACGGTTGAGTTGATTTTCGGTTGACAAGGATCTGACCGTTTTGGCTGCTAGTTGAGAGAGAGAGAGAACCGGCACACCTCGAACAATCTTGGATATGGAGATCTTAAGTACACCTTGACGTCTTCTTCAATTCTGAACACATCGTCTTCCCCGTCACCAAAGCAGAACTCAGATGAGCGCCAGAGTAGAGTTTGAAGTCACGGTTTCACAGAGATGGCCGTAAAAAATGGCAGATCCTGATCTTAAATGATGACCGATCTTGGTGAAGATCCCCCCTGGCGCGAGGAGAGAGAACGTCGAGAGAGAAGGCTGGGTAGCGATGAGAGAGAGATAGAAGAGGAGAGAGAAAGGGAAAGCCTGTTATTGTCGTGAAGATTGAGGAAGAAAAAAAATCTTAGATAGAAAGAGAGAAACGACATAGAGATGTAGAGACAGACTGTTAAAATGAATCTGAGATAGAGAGGAAAGAAACAAGAAAACCATAGAGGGTAAAATTAGAAATGAAATTTTTGTTGGTCTCCGAATCGAATTTGGATGCGGAAGCGTGGGTGGAGGCGGATCGTGTATAACAAAAATTTTCATAAAACCTTTGAGATACTCTATAGATTATATTAATTTATGCACGAATAAATTAATCTCATTAATTCATTTATTAAGAACTAAATTAGGAAAAATACCTGGAGGCTGACTCGGATGATAACTTAAGTTCTTTGACCTCGAACAATCCTTGCTCCAAAGCTTTGTGTTTAGAAAACTAATGTCTTCCATGTCAATTCCTAGAATCCACGAAGACGTGTGTGTGGGCACACATGAGACAAAATGGGTTACAATAAACACTCGAATTTCTACAAACACCAACGCATGCACGACGTTGTATTTTTGGAGAAAAATTTTTCTTTCCCTTCTCTAAGAGAATTTCGGCCATAACTGGAATTAGGGTAAAAATTATTTCAAAAATTGTCTCAAAAATTGTGTCCACAATTTTCTACTATTCTCTTATTTATAGAGTAGAAGTCAAACTTCTAGAAGGAATCCAATCTCTATCTCCAAGATAAAGCTTGTTAATTATCTCCTATTTGAATTTGAAATAAAATCTCCTATTCCCTTATCCTTAGTGTGGCCGGCCAAGATAGGGATTCTCATCCCTGTGTGGCGCTAATTTCAGATAGGGAAGGAAGAGAAAATCATCATTTGTCCTGTAGTCCAATTTTGACTCAAATTCAAATTCCAATTTAAGTCAAACAATTTGAATTCTAAATTGAACAACTTATCAAATAAGTTTAAATGGATAAATCTAGATGTGTTCAAATTCAAATTTAAATAATCACATTATTTAAATAATAATTAATTATCAATTAATTATTTTTGAGTGTTTAATTTTAGAATTCTGTAATTCTAAAATTCTTATTTTGCCCTTTGTGTCTGGTAGAATTACTAGGACGACGCGGGGACTAATGGACCTATAATCCCGAGCTCCAATAAAATTAGTAATTAATTAAACACTTTAATTAATTAATTAATTCTATTAATTCCAATAGTTACTCCACTATAAACTTGGAATTGCAGTCTCGAAATTATAGACATAAATTACTTCTAAACTATGAAGTGTCCATTTGATATAGTCATTGCATATAGATCAATCCTCCATAAATAATTCATAATTAGAGCAAGGTAAAATCCGTTAACCTCTCTAATTACTTCTTTATCCTTGAGTACCATTGATTCTCTAATGGACAATGATTCATAAAACACATTCATGAATCGGAGCTCCTATTAGTCCGAGTACCGAATCAACCCTTAAGAGAATTATTTATCTACTTCTTTCTTAAGAAGGAATGGATTCCATCTCGTGTAATAACATTCCGGCTACCTATTTCATCATGTCACCAAAATACAAGGAATAGGATTCAGGATCTCAGAATTCGTACCGAGTAAATCAAAAGACACAAATCCATAAATAGGAGTGTGTTAAGAACTCAGGATTAAGATCATTCTAAATATGACCATCGGTAGACTCAATTAGAATTTCTATACTTAACGGAAATTATTAAAAATTCATATTGTGTCTGTGTCCTTGTTCCACATAATCTCATTATGTGAACCACACTCATTCAATATCTTATCATATTAACAGTGCGGATAACACCGTTCCATTCTATATGGGAATGACATGTATTAATAATGTTTTAATTAAAATTCTGAACTTTAATTAAATTCATTATGGACATTGCTTTTGGATTATTATCCTTAAACATTATCCTCCTGTATATAACACTTATATACAATGTTTAAGGTTACATAAATAATCACGGAATTTTCATTGATATTCATAAAATATTCATAAATATATGCACAAAAAATAATGAATAAACTCTTTTATTAAATAAATAATAAATATCCTATTACATCTCATGCTTCTAGGACACCATTTCCAACAATTTTCTATTTTAAAAGTAAAGTGAGAATATACTATAATTTACTATTATTTAAAAAATGTGCTAATTACTTCAAACATATATATGAAATGTGTTATATGGTGCATTTTTTCTAGTTTTAAACTTTTTTTTTTCCTAATATTAGAAAATAAAACATTTAAAAGAATTGAATGGTATGTACTTTTAAAAGGATAACTAAAAACAATCGATACATCATGAATCATTAATGTGGCGTTTGGTTCATGGATTCAAATCATGTGATTAGAATCATTTTCGATTTACGTGTAATTTTTGTGAGAGAAAATATTGTAGAGAACCACGGACCATGATTTGAATCAGGAAACGAATCTAGGTACCAAACGAACTCTAAATTGTCAAAAAGAAAAGATAAAACCTTCTTTATACATAAATTTATTCACTAAAATATGCCTCACCCACGTTATTTTCGATGCAAGAATTACTGATCTCAGTCCCCTTGTTGATGTAGTTGCCACAGTTTTTGCATCGGACGCTTATCGGAACCCTAATCTGAACCTTAATATGCTATTTCGCTTCTTCTTCTTCCTAACCCTAGAAAGCCTCGGAGGATCGAAATCAGGCGAATAGTGACCCTTAATTATAATCTTTGTAAAGTGCTTTCGACGATCAAAATGTAACATATCTCGATCTCTTGAATAATAATAAAAAAAATTCCTTAATTTGTATAGGGTATATAATTTCGGGGTATTTCAGTAACTCTTTAATGTTTAAATCTAATTTGAAGTTGAAAGTTGATTTAATTTTAAATTTTTAATTGTAAAAAATCTAGTACTATATAAAATAAAGGGAAATTTTTAGAAAAACCATCAAAGATGTAACACTATTTTATTTCTATTATTGTTTTAAAATTTATCTTATGCTATTAATAATTATCTTTTCATAAAGCGCAGGTTATTTTTTTTATAAGGTTATCTTCGTAACATGCATGATATTTTTTGTAACCTGTATAACTTGTAGGTTACTTTTTCCTAACCTACAGGTACCTGTAGGTTAGTTTTGTAGTAGTATTAGCATTTTGTGTAATGACATAATTAATATAATTGAAGAAAACAATGGTTAAACTTAAAATTACCTCTAAAAGAAAGACCTCACAGTTTTTTCTTTAAAAAACAAAAAACAAAAAAGCTATCCTCTTAGTTCTCTGTGATTGCAAGAGGAGGAGCTAACAGAGTAATTGTGTACTAAATTGTTCAACAACCCTTATTATTTACATGAAATAAGTTAAAAGTCCTAGAAAAGAAAACATTTTCTCATTAATATTTTATAGATTAGGGGAAGAGATGTTACATTTTAAATAATGAGAATATATTTTACAAGTTCTATATTGAAAGGAAATTTTATAATTAATCCTTAGGATTAATTATCCCAATCTCACGCTTGATGCCAACAGCTGGCTGGATTAATTAGATGTAATTATAAATTACATAAACTAAGTTAAGAATATGGTTTTAAATTATTTACTTTTACTCAATATTATGATTATGTCTATTTTTATAAAGAAAAAAGTTAATTATTTAATTTTCGTTTTAACCTTTTTGAATAATTTGATATTAATAAATAGAGATAAAATCATTTTCATCCCTCCATTGTAGCAAAACATATATTGTATTTTTTTATAATATATTAAAATGGTACCGTAGCCTTTTAAAAAAACTTTTACCTTCAGTCTAATTTTGAGGACCCGATATGTCATTTCTACTCTTTTATTTATTTTATTAGAAATTAAATATTTTTAAGAAATAATAATGAAAATATGATAATACACTTAAAAATTGAAAAAAAAAAAAGAAAAAGAAACGGATCTATTCTTTTAACTCTTATATATACCTCAATCAAATGTGAAACCAAACAATCCTGAAAACATGACATCCTTTCTTAATTCTTGATCCCTGTTCTTCACACTTTGCAGCACTTTACCTCATGAGCTAATCTAACATCCTTGCTTTTATTATCCCCAGAAAAATTGAAATCAAATCAGCCCCCTTGTGCAACAAAAAAAATAATAAATAAAAACTCAGATGTCTCCTTGAACTAGGTCCAAGCTTTATAATAATAAATTATCACACCTTTAGGAAAACCCATATCTTTGGATATAGTAGAGCTTTGGTTTATTATATGTCATTATTTTTCGGTTCATTCATCTGACAGTAGATTAGATTCACTTTTAATTCTACAATATTTTGTTCATTAATTACGCCGGAATCTCATGTAAAGATCATTTCCTTCATGGGTACGTTCACCTACTCCGCTAAATAAGGATACACCTCCGTGAGTTTTGATAATGTTGTTGATCAATTCCATAATGAGTATAGTTTTACGTACTCTAACCCCCCTGAATAGTCCTATTTTTCCTCCACGGCGATAAGGGGCTAAAAAATTTACTACTTTAAAATCGATAATTTTGTATCGAATTGTATAAAGATAGACATAGATCTATAAATAAAAAATGTTGTGCGAGTATCTATAAATAATTTTTTTTTATCTAATTGTATTAAAACATGCGCGAATTTGATTGTTTCACCCTCACTATAGAGGCTTAATTTACGACTTTGGATGTTCCGTTGTATCTAACTTTTCTATTATAGCAGCAAAAAAAAATCTAATTTCTACTGTTGATAGAAAAAGAATAAAAATTCCAAGTTTCAGATAATGGCATTGGGAGCAGCCGAGCAGGTTTATGCAAGTTTGGCGATTAGAGTACCGAAAGGCTTACCCTTACCTATGTCCGTCAACTATCAGGTGGGTCAAAAAAAAAGAAACAAAAAACTCTTTCGAGTTAAAAAAAAAGGAATTTATATGAGAGAAAAATTATAATATGATAAATTGAATTTAAATTTTTATAAAAGAAAATTTTATAATAAAAATTTGAGTTTTGACTTTTGATACGAACCAATGAAACAATGGAGTCGAGTTCTTGGAAGAGAGTACGCCTTCAAGTCGAGGATAAATTACACGTGTAATTTTCAAACCATTTACAATATTTTAGCAATTGAGTCGTTCAAGTCGATGGATGACATGGGAAGAGCACTTCAATTGTTAGCACAGGTTGCCTCTTGTTATTGAAGAATAAAGACTAAAAATTAGAGAATGAAACAATAATTTGGACTTTTGACACCGTCGGTCCATAATTTACGCAAATGAATCATTATTGAAAAGTAAAAAAAAATTTACAACATAACAAAATATAACTTTTTTTCTATGTTTCTTTTAATCAAGTTTTGGATCTTATTGCACAAAAATGTTTGAAGAGGATTTAGCTTTGTAACTAAAACTTCAATAATTACATTAGTCTAAGAGTTTTGGATCAATTTTCAGTCGCATAACATTCGATTTAGATAAAATTATAGATTCTATATCCTTAAGTACTTGACTTACTAAAAATACTATTTTTAAAAAATTCTACTCCTTAACTAGTTCTACTTTAAAAGGTAGAAATACATTAACTAATATTAAGAGATAAAAATAAAAAGAACTCTATTTTAAGAGGTATTTTTAAAAATTACCCTTTAATTTAAAGAATGTCCATCTCATAATTCTCAACAATAAAAAAAATACGTAACTTACCCGGATTCGTTTTCGAAGTATATATTATACATGACGTAAATCCTTGTTATATTTTTACGAAAAAAAAGTAAATCTTTATTATAATGAAAATCTGAATAGCTAAGCATCGAAGTTCTTTCTCCTCAAAATAACTAATTAAATTCATTTAATAATTCACAAATTTTCATTCAGAGTAGTGATGAAACAAGATCTTATTATTTACAAAGCGTGAAAAAATAACTAATTAAATTCATGTCAATACGGTCATCATTAAAAAAACAAAAACCATCTTAAACAAAGATCGTCTCAGTAAAAGTAAGATCTGGCGAGAAAAACCTCGAATCTTCAGGAGAAAAGAAAAAAATCACATAGCAATTACATAAACGAAAAAACATTGAGTGCGTTTAAAATTATTTTTAAAAACGTTTTCGCATGTCTTTTAAGGCACAAAAACGAAAATAGTCTACAAATCACGTTTGTTTAATAAAAATTTTGAAAAATGAACCGAAAACAAAAAAAAAAGTAGAAAACAATTAAAAGTTATTTTTTCTTTTTCGTTTTCATTTTGTAGTACTTATCAACAAAGTTATATTAAATAATTAATTATTAATAATTAATTATATTATATATTAATTAATAATTAATAAATAGATATACTTAATAACTAATAAATAGATATTAATTACTTAATTATTAATTAAATATTAATTTATTACTATTAAGTTTTTAATTTTATCAATAAAATAATAAATAACATAGTAATTAATTATTTAGTTAAAGATTAATTGCCAAAAATTAATTATATAACATATTAACAATAAAACAAGAAATAATAGGTTATTAAATAAATAATTAATAATTACTATATCAATCATATATTATGTTAATTATAATCTATTAGTTAATAAATAGTTAGTAAATAAAAAATAAATAGTAATTACTCAATTAATAATTAATATTAAATTATAATTATCAATATGTAATATATTAATCAATAATAATTAATAATTGATATTTAGTAATTAATCATTATAAAAAAATAATTACTAAAAATTGATCATGTGATGTATCAAATAATAGATTATTAAATTAACATTAGTAATTACTTAACTAATTATTTAATTATGTAACTAAAAGTTAATAATTTAAGTAGTAAACGGAATATTAATAAATTATGTATATACTAATTATTTTTCTTAATACACTAATTAAATACTCATAATCTAATAAATATGAGTAGATTACTAACATAATAATTACTTATAATTAATTACTAATTACTATTTTTTTTAATTATTTAGCATTTTAATTTATTATATATATGGTTTAATTACTAATGATAATTTATCCATTATTATTATGTTATTAATATATTAATTTTTATTTACTAAATAAATATTAATTATTAATTATTTAATATATTAATTTAATGTTATTAATTACATTTACTCAAAATAAATATGAATGTAACTAAACACGATTTCACTTTTTTATGATACTAAAACCAATCTCTTAAAAGACTACTAAACTAAACGTAATTTCAGAATCAGTTCTAAAATGATTTTCAAAACAATCTTATTTTTTATTTTTGTATTAAAAACAAAACCATTTTACAAATATTACCCAATGGGTCCAATATATCCAACTTTTTTTCGATTTTTTTTTCAAAAAAAATCTTCAAAGTGCTATAAAGCATATATTTTACCAAACCAGAAACTGGAAAGTAGATCAGATTGAATATGGCGCAGATCCAATAAATCTTCTTGTAGAAAGAACGACAGTGGAGATTGAAGGAATCAAAGGTTGATTTATGAAGCAGATCCAAAGAGCTCTTTGATTTTCCACTGTCATCTCTATGTACAAAGAGATGGATTGGACTGGTTCTTCAGAGTTGCATCACTGGATTTTTTTTCTTTTTTTTTTTTTTGTGTTTCTTTGTCGTTATCTTCTAATTCTCGGTTTTCTGTTTTTTTTATTTTTATTTTTTTTATTATTTTTTTTTTATGAGAACGCAGAAGTAATAATAGTTCCAAACCCTTGAAGTGATAAGAGGAGAGGGGAGAATGAAAGCAAGTTTGAGGTTTCAACTTTGAAGCCAAAAGGGTTTTATCAAAAAAAAAAAAAAAAAAAAAAAAGTTATAGAGTTTAGACTCGAGTTTGTTTAGCTATTTATAGAAACGTTGGAAGTTGTGTGATACGAGTTGGACGATGTCATTACGATTAGGGCTGATTACAAATTTACCCTTAACTATGGCCTTTGTGACAACTTGCTGAAAAATCCTTATATTAAGATTTTTAACGTAAATTGACATGTAAGTTGTATATCGTATACAATTTAAGGAGAGAGTTTACATCTAATTTGAATTTGAAAGTCTATTATTTTTAAATTTTTAATTGTAAAAAAATCTAACACTTTATAAATTAAAGACCTTACATTCGTGATTGCAGAGGGAGGAGTTAATAGAGTAATTGTATACTAAATTATTGAACAATCTTTATTGTATGAAATGTGTTAAAAAGTCCTTAAAATTTTTTTCCATTAATATTTCATTGATGGATTAGATGTTACATTTTAAAGGTTGCAAATACATTGTTACGAGTTCTATGGTTAAAAGGGAATTTTATAATTAATCCTTGAGATTTATTTATCCCAATTCTATATATGTGCCGACAATTGACTGGATTAATTAGAATTAGATGTAATTACGAATTACAAAAATTGTCCAAGTTAAAAATATCATTTTAAAAATTGTTTACTTTTGCTTAATATTATATGATGGTCTATTTTTATAAAACAGTCACTGAGCCACCACTTTAGCTCTGATACCATCATTGGCCGAGAGCTCTAAAAACCATAAGAATTAAGAATTTGCTTAAACTGTAGCCATCTCGTCCATCACCAATAGGACTTTTGGCCTTCAGGGATCACAAATACTTAATCACTTATAATTATAGAGATCGTAACAAAGATCTTAGGCTTAAACGTTCTGATGTGTAGAATCCTCTACTAGAGGCAAGCATAGAGCATACTAGTTAGTAGGAGAACTATTATAAGATAGAGAAAGAAATTTAGAATTTCAGAGAAGAATATCAGTGATTAGAAACTCATTATAGAAAAATACATAATATTATTCTTTGGAAATGTGTACAAGGTTCTCTGGCTTTAACAAGCTAAGAGCTTCGCCTTTTATAGCTGAAGCTTAGTTACAAACTTTTTATAAGAGATAAGGTTCATGATTACAAAATAAGATTCTTATATAGAAAAAGACAACCACCATTATTATAAGATAAGACTTGCACCTATAATGTTGACATATCTTACAAAGAGACAAACATCATTATTACAAGATAAGGTGTACACCTAAAGGATAAATGCACATGTCGACATATCTTAAAAAGTGCATGCCAGCTGGAGAGGATAGGGTCTTATCTACTATTTTGGTCAGGAGATAAGTTTAAGTTTTCCTAATCTGATGAGTTAGAATCCACTGAACTAAAAAGATGATAGCACCAAGGCTTCTGTCGTTTGTTGAGTGACGAGTCATCTTCTAGGTCCTGAAAATCCTGGAATAGTTGAGGTTTTCATGTGGAAGTTCTCGTGTCTACAGGTGAGCTATAATTGCTTACAGTGAAGATGTTGTACTGTCCATAGACTTCAATGGGTGGATCTATTACGGAATTGGCACATGTCTGTGGAATAGGCTTTGGCTTGTATCCATTTTCTGTGCACAGATATTTGATGAGATCTTTTTTTACTTCTTCGAATGATCTAGGATAGTCAAAACCAGTGTACTACAGATAGACAATGTTTTGTGTGTATAGTGTTTAGGTTTCTGAGCTGATCAAGTATGACTGATGTATGATGAAAATTATGTGCACTTGTTGAACTTCTGCTGAAGAGAATGTCCAAATTTTGTGTTTCTGAAGGAGTCTTGATGTTTCTTCTCTCCACCACATGAGTAGGGAGAACATTTCCAAGAGTTTCCATAAAGGAGATCCTTCATTGTTGTGGTCATGAAGTTGTGTATGGAGCTGCATGAGTGGACAGTTGAGAGCCATTTGATAAAAGATTGTTTGGCACCATAAGTACCAGGCTGAAAGGGTGGAGATTGTAAATGGCCAGATACAATTAGTCTGTGTTATATAGGTCTTTAGTTTGGAGATTATGGGTTCTATTACAGATGTTGGTTAGGTAATAAAAGAGATGAGTTTGGCACAAAATTAGATTTGGTCTAGTCTAAGTGAATTGCCTAGATTAGGAGGAAAACGATGTCCTTTTTCTACTGGAACACATAATGGTTTGCTTGTTGCCATGAGGATTAGTGGAAAGGTTTTACATGAGGTGACGATTTGAACTGGTTTGGGCTGAGTCAATAAGTCAGGGATGAGATTGTAATGACCTTTTATATGCTTAACAGAAAAGTCATATCTTGCAAACCAGTCTTTGAGTCTGAGCAGTTACGAGTCAGGAAGGGTTTTATTTTTAAAATCAAGGACTTTTAGAAATGGTGAATTGTCCATGCGGACCTCAAAATTATAACCCATAAGATGAAAATCAAAATTTTGAATTCCATACTTTACCCAAGAATCTCCTTGTATATGGTGTGATAGTGTTTTTTTGATTCTTTGAACTGACTAGTGAAATGTCCACAGTAATGCTTCTTGCCTTCAATTTCTTCAATGAGAATGGCCCCACAATAATGATCACTTGCGTCTATTTACAGAATTCTTTTTCCCATGCTTAGAATCTTTAAAGGTGGAGGTGACTGAGCTACATTCTTCAGGGCTATGATAGCGTTTGTCTTTTCTTTTCCCAACTGAGGAGGACTCCTTTTTAGCATCTTTGATAACTGGCTAGTATGTTCAGTCACGCGAGGGATAAAGTCTCTGAGATGATTGACGATTCCCAAGAATTGTTGAATCTGCTTTATAGTAAGGTGTTTTTCTGAAAACGTTAATAATTTTCGAGCTGTGTAGGCCAGGTTGAAACTGTCTTTGGGATATTTGTATTCCTAAGAATTCAATTTGAGTTTGTCCAATTTGGCTCTTCTTTCCGGATATCATGATGCCATAATGATCCACAATCTGGTGGAATTGGGCCAATAAAACTTTATGGAACTCTGCTTCTTTTGAAAACAATAGGATATCATCAATATAGATCAAGACACTGTACAAGATGGGCTAAAAAATCTAGGTCATTGTTCGTTGGAACAGAGATGGAGTCGTTTTGAGCCCAAAAGGTAAACCTTCCCATTGATACTGAGCATCTAGAATGCAGAAAGCTGTTTTAGGCCTACCTTTTGGGTCAATTCCCAGTTGCGACAATGCTCCCTTGAGATCAAATTTTGAGAAGACCTGGGCTTCTTTTAGATGAGTGAATAGAGAGCTGGTTTTTGGAATTGAAAATTTGTCATCTTTTAAGAAAAGATTCAAAGGTTTATAATCAATCACCAGTCTTTCCTTTCAACGAAACTGTTTTGATCTCTTTTCTACATAGAATACTTGGCAAGCCCAGTCAGACTTAGTGAGTTCGATTAATCCTTGTTGGAGGAGTTGTGAGCATTTTTCTCGGGCTAAGGCTATATCAGAAGGATTGATGTCTTCATTCTTTTTTAAGGGCAGCTGTATGAAGAACTTTTGATTTTTTCATAGAGGATTGGGATGTTGAAACTGATCATGATTGTCAGCACAGAATTTCAGAAGCTTGTCTTTCTTTTTCCTCATAACCAGCAGAAGCTTCTTTGATTGAGAATATTTTTAGAATGGTTGAATAAGGCTTAAATTGCCTTTTATACTTCAATCCTGTAAGAAAGATCTAAAGATTTTTTGCTTGGTAGTAAACATCCATTCCAACAAGAAGATCCTTGTCCGGCAACCTACTACTAAGGATTCGTGTCCATATGATACGTCTAGGAAAAAACTTGATGCCAACTTTTGATTTAGTAATCAATTCTGTCTCGAATACTTGATCATGAGCAGCCTTGAAGTATTCTATATGAGGTTTCCAAAAATAACGAGGAAAGATTTTTAGATTCATCGTTGTTTTACTTGCACCTGTATCCATGTAAGTGACAAAGTTGACTGGATTGTCATATTTTGAAAAAAGGATTTGGACTTGAACATTTGGCGTAGGAGGAGTCAGAACAGTTAGGAAAAATTGTTCCATCTTGTAAACTGGAATGTGATAGCTTGCTCTTTCTTCTTCTTCCTCTGTATCATTAGGGCTGAAATCACCTTGATTTAATTATGGGATGGCAAAAATAGTTTCCACATATGGCTCTTTTTGTTCTGAGAACAGAGATTCTAGAACAACATCTTCCTCCCCTCGATCCATTGAGTTGGCTTGCAGTTGTTGGATAACCTGGCTGATTTAGCAGATTTCTTAGGATAATTTTTTAAAAAGCGTCCTTTTTCTCCGCAATTAAAACAACGGTCCGACTTTGGTCTGCCACGTCTTTTTCTTTTAAAAAATATGAATTTCTTTCCTTCCTTCTTTTTGATTTTCTTTGGTCTGTAAGAGCGTTTCAAAGGGTCACAAAGACACTTATTTTCCTCGCATTTGATCTGTAAGTATGGCTTTTTGTATGCCTTCTTGAACTTGGATCTTTGTTTCATCATGGAGGAAAATAATTCTTGAGTTTCATAGAGCTTGTTTAGAACCGCTAATGTCAATTGATGAATTTTCCCAATGGAGATATCTTTCAATTCTCTCTTGGTTGCAAGTAAAGACCGTTAGAGTTCTGATTATAATTCTTGAGGAAGTGAGGCCATGTACACCTGGCGAAGGTTGGGATCATTGAATCCCACCAAGACATTCTTTGATAATGAAATTCAATGTCTTTTCTTTTTAAAGAACAACATTTCATCTCAAAGTATTCCTGACGCATCTGCTTGTCTATCAAGTTATAGTCTCCAATGAATTCCTGATATATAAGTCCAAGAATTCCTGTTGTACTATCTGTCTTGATAAATTGAAGTTGTCTGTATCCTCCGAGATGTTAGAACCAATCTCTAAGAGTACCAGTAAATCTGGAGGCAAATTCTTTGAGGATAGCTTCTAATTATGCTCCAAGCTTTGACATCTACAAATCGATCCATGCTCTGAATTCAATGATCCTGTCTCTTTATTGGTTTGGAAAAACTTTGTCCAAACAAAACCAGGGACCCGCTGCTGGCTTAGAGAAGGCATTCTCTAATCGCTGTTGTGCATCAAGGGGTTCTTCTAGTATGGGAGAAGATGGTCCTTCCATTTCTTTATGGGCCTGTTGTTCATTCGACCCTGTGGAGGTAGCCATTAGTAGCCGTGTAATGTCCATGGTTTCTCCTAATTCTTCAGAATCCTTAGAGCTGTCTGTCGTTTTAGACGATTTCGAATCTAATTCTGAATGTTCTGAAACCACTTCTAATCCTGAAAAGAGTACCATGTGAGCTGGTGAATATTCTAAGTTTTTCCCATTTTCCTCTGTAGTAGGCTTGGTCTTTTGTAGAGCTGTCTCATCTTCTTCTGATGATAAACTCATTTTGGAAGTTTTTAGTGTTTAAGAAGTTGGCTTTGCTGAAACAGATGGTTTTGACCAGGTTGGGTCTCTGAAGACTTCATGAGTCATTTTGAAGATCTTTGAATAGTCAGGCTGAGTTGAGTGTGAGTATGAAGGAAAGAATGAAGATCCAAACGAAGGAAGTTGGTAAGAGGGATGATCAAACATTCTCATTCTCTTCTCTTTAGATCTTTATCAATTTGTCTGAGCTAAGCCTTTAGCCTTTGGATCTTTGCTTCCTGTATGTCAAATTATGGTCCAAAGTACCTCTAGTTGATGAGATTCTTTAAGTCAGAATCTAACTGTTTGATTTTTTACTGGAGGATATTGTAGAGTCTCCGAACATCATCGCTGAGGCTATCAAGCTACTTGTCAGTGAGATTGGACTGGGTTATAACCCTCTCAACCTCTGTCTCCATCTTTTGTAAAACCTGGTTTTGAGCTCTGACATTTTGAGTTTGTCAGTTCAGAACTTATTATGCCTAAGATAGAGGTTTTGGTTGCCTATCTGGTTGTATTTTTGTTGGCTAAACATATGGCCGAGAAACCACCTTGGTGTCCATCAATCTTTCAAGAGCTGGAAAATCTCGATCATATGACGAAAACATCATACATGGTGCCGTATCTGAAGTGGATGAATCCTCAGGTTTGTTTTTGAAAACCCACGGACTATCTGGATCATCTGAATGATACTGTCTTCTAATTGTTTGGGACTTACAAATTCCATTCTTCTGTCTTCTTCTACTGCTTGGACAATCATCTTCTTCATCATCTTCACAGTGCATCCAACAATCGCAGTCTGGATCACACATAAAAGGATCACAATCCCATATGCAATGACCATTAATCTTGTTGGTGTAGATCTTAGATCCGTCTGTTTTGAAGCTATTAATAGGGATGTCTTCTTCTGTCGACACTGGCCTAATCATCATAAATTGGAAGACTTATGGTGTTTTATTGGGACCTTCATCAGGATGTTTGAAGATAGCTTTTATCTTTCTGTCTTCAAATTGAATGAAGGTTGGATCATAATGGGTTTGTGGTTTTGATGTAACTTTTCGTAGTTGGTGAACCATTCTAAGAGCATGAATTTTGTTATTTCTTCTCGGGAGAGTTGTCTAGAAATCTACAAAATGGCTGACACTTCATTTTCTCTTTCTGCTGTAATAAGCAGAGTATCTAAGACATGGCTTGGAACCGGGAGGTCAAGTGCATAGTTCTGAAGTCTATAGAAAATCTGAAGATGGAGTGTGGCTATGTATGAGGATGAAATCTGTTCTGCACCCGAAATTTAAAGTTGAACTTTATGACATGTAGACAAGTGTGGGTCCTTCAGTGGGATATTGAAGTTTGAAAAAAAAGATAATAGGATGATACCAGCATGAAGTGTAGACAAAGTGGTTCCTATTACTGCATGTTCGTATTTAGTATACTTAGTATCTAAGAGTGCTAAGCGAACAGTGACAGGTAATCTTTTCCTACCATAAAAGGTTAAGATGAGCCTGATTGCTCCGAAATGGAGATGAGTATGGCCTTTAGCAACCCATTGAGAAATGAGCTCCTTCAGAATTTCAAGATCGATGTAATGTTCTTGAGTGGTGTTAGGAACAAGACGCTTATCCAACCTGAAGGACTGAATATATTCTTTTATGACATGTCTGGTATTGGTGATAAGTTGTCTAATATTGCGACTGTGTTTTTTAAAAACATCATTTGAATTTAATAAAGGAGGAACTGATTCTTGAACTATGACAGTTTTAGAGATGTAAGAATATTCTACTAGGTTTTCTATTTTGGAGGCAAGGGTTTTTTACAAGAGTAAGAAATAGTAATGGATGAGGATAGCCTGGCTCTTCTAAAAACGGGGATGTTTTTTGGGTTGTATCTCTGTGTGTGTGGTTTTCTCTCTTACTCTTCTTCCTTCATCACCTCTATATCATAATATTCTCTTGCTTCGCAAGACTTGTGAAGTCGCCGAGCCACCACTTTAGCTCTGATACCATGCCGAGAACTCCAAAAACTATAGCCATCTCGTCCATCACCAATAGGAGTTTTGGCCTTCAGTGATCACAAATACTAGTGTAAACTCTGGTCTTTATGATAATAACTAGGACTAGGAGTGTTAACTGATCAAACCGTGTAAACCAAATCAAATCAATGAGCAATTCGTTTGGTTTGATTTAAATTAAAAAAATGTAGTTAGTTTAATTTGTGGTTTTATCTCTAGAAAAGGCAAACAAACGACTCTAAAGTTTTGCGCAATTTAAAATTTGTATGTATTCTAACCATTATAATCGACTTATTTATGGGTAAATAGATAATTCATTATTCTATTTTAATTAAGAGTATCGGATTTATCTAATTATATTTTGACTCTATTAGTCAATAATTTACGAATAAGAATCATTATTGAAGGATAATTTGGGTTGTAAAATAGTATAGTATCACACGCTTGCAGGCATGACAACCGTAGAGTTTAAACATCACACTTAAATTCAAACACCAAGAAAAAAAAAAGTATTACATCTTTGAACAACACGAAGAAAAATAAATTACCTGTTTTATTTTTGAAGTATATATTATTCATTGCGTAAATCAATTATTATATTTTTACCAAAAAAAAAGTTCATCTTTAAAACAAAATGAAAAATAAATGAAATTCTGAATAGCAACTAATTTAATTCATTTTTATAATTAACAAATTTTCATTCAGAAACTGATGAAACAAATCTTACAATTTACAAAGCGAGAAAAAAATGTGTCAATACGGTCATCATTTAAAAAAAGTGAACTTAAACAAAGATCGTCTCAATAAAAGCGATTAGATCTGGCTAGATAAAGGCCAATACTGAGGGAGAAAAGGAAAAAAACAAAAAACAAAAACAAAACAACAAAAAAAAATACCAATTACATAAAGAGTTATAAAATATATATATAGGTATATATATGTATATCTCCGAAGTGCTAGAAAGCAAAGATTCTACCGTACCAGAAACTGGAAATTATATCAGATTGAATATGACGCAGATCCAATGAATCTTCTTGTACAAAGAACGACAGCGGAGATTGAAGGAATCAAAGCTTAATTTATGAAGCATATCCAAAGAGCAATATGATTTTCCGCTGTCGTTTCTATGTACAAAGAGATGGATTGGACCGGTATTCGGAGTTGCATCACTAGATTCTTCCGCCGCCTCCACACGACCCCAAAAGGCTAAGGGTTTGGTTTGGTTTCAGAAGAGAGTGAAGTTGTTTGCTACCTATTTATAACAGAACTGGAAATGGGGTGACACGTGTTGGGCTATGATTTCATGGCTTCTCTCACGTTTAATGAATCCAATGGTACGAAGCTAAGGATTCTTTTTGATGAAGTACAATGACAAAGTTGTCCCTCTGTTTTGGCTCAAATGCTGCCCATGTGAGTTTCTAGTACGGGTTTTTGGGTAACTATGCTCTTCTATATTTTTTTTTTTAACCGTATGTACAAGGGTTTTCTTTGTTTTCGTTTATTAAGTTCTGTTTGTTTTAACAATTCGAAAGATTTAAATCGTAGTTTAAGATTTAGGAGATGTTTAGTTAGAGGATTTAAATCATGATTTAAATCATGGTTCATAGTTTGATATAATGTTTTCTCTCACAAAAAATATATGTAAATCGAAAATGATTTTAATCACATGATTCTAATCTATGAACCAAACGTCTTCTTAAATTGATATTTGATATAAGATAATTTAAGAATAATTTAAATTATTAACAATGATTTAAATTAATAGATTTTAAAATTCATTACCCCTAAATTCTAACAATCTTAATTGTTTTTTACAGTGAATACAATATTAATTATATTTTTTTCTCTCTCTTCAATTTCATATTTAAAAATGTCATAATTTTTTCATTTTAATTTTGATTGAGATGATTTTTTTAATGTGTTCATAATGAGAAGATGAACAAATCTCATCCATATTGCATATATTTAGATGTCATTTACAATGTGGTTTTATAAAATTTGTTATGAAACTCTAATTTTTTACACTTTATCTAAATATAGTTCAGATTTTATTTCTAAATTCAATTTATAATTTATTTGTGTATCCAAACTCCGATTCAAATCACAATTCAATGCAGCACATTTCAAATCACTACAACTCAAACTAAATCAAAATTTGAATCGTTGAACTAAACTAGCCTTTAGAATTAAAATTTTTTTCTATGGAGTGACCCTTTTTTTCCCAAGAGAAATATGGTGAATTTTAGACAAAAAATTATAAACACTACTTTGAAATTTAGATTTTTTTTTTTTAAACTTGAATGGGGGATTTAAACCTCCTACACTTTGCTATAGAATCAAATTAGTTTGTGCCCGGGCGTTGCTGCGGGAAAGATTTTTATATTGTATTGGAAGTCTGAAGTTTTTTTTTGGTGCAGTATTAGTTTATATATATACACATATGTATATTTATGTAAAATATTGAGAGAAAAGTACATTATTAGTGTATATATATACATACACATATATAGACATGTGTATATTATATGCCTACCAAAAACTTTTTGTAGGATGTTATATGTTGAGAGAAAAGTACAATATTAGTGTATATATACGTACACATAGATAGACATACGTATATTATATGCCTACCAAAACCTTTTTGCAGGATGTTACATTGTGTGTTTTCCTTTTTTTTTGTGCTTCTTCAGAGCTGCAAAATAAAAAAAAATTAGTGCTAATTTTTTTAGAAGATTTAAGTAATTTTAGTATATAAAGTATTAATTCAAGGATTTAAAGATAGTTGATATAACCTGGTTCTTTTTCTTTTTCTAGATTGCTCTGCTAGTCTTGATTCAGAGCTAAAATCATAATAGAAGATTAAGATGCATATTATAAATGTTAAAGTACAATATTCATTAATAATTGATATTAACTTGTAAATATGTTATACGTAACTGCTAGTTTTGTTGAGTCTAGTGTTTTTGGGTCTATTGCTGTGGTGGTGGTAATGCTAGATCTATTGCTGTGGTGGTCGACATATGTTGTGGTGGTAGTGCAGGTCGAGTATCTTCAAATATCTCAAAAACGACTGTAGATATTTGTGTGCCTCCTTTGTTGGTAATAGATTTGGATGATTTTTGTTTGTCCTTTTAATTGGTCAATTGTTGGTGAAATTATATATGGATCGGTAAAACCTTCATCAATTGTTAACGCATAACAAGATTTCTTAATTAATGCTTCTACTGCTCTTCCAAATTTGTGATTTTCATGTTTCCAATAGTATTTTGGATTTCTGCATTTAATCTATACCTGTAACATATATAATAATCATTTATTAATATGATTATTTATTTATTGTAATTAATAATGGTATATCACTTTTCGTAATAATTTAGTAGTAATTTTTGTTATAGATAGGAGATATTGAATAACGATATAACTTTTAAATTGAACAAAAGGGAATGTAGTCAAAGTGTAAAGGAAGATGATGAAATAAGCTTAAACAAATTCTAAGAGTTGAAAGAACAGAAGAGAAGCAGGAACTAAAGTAAGAAATATTCAATAAGGATATAGCTTTTAAATTGAACAAAAGAAAATGTAGTCAAAGTGTAAAGAAAGATGATGGGATAAGCTTAAATAAATTCTAAGAGTTGAAAAAAGGAAAGAGAAATAGGAACTAAAGTTTTTACAAAGATTAAACTGGAAGAGGCAGCGAAGCTAAAGACATGTGATAACAATGAGGTTATTCCTATATTAACAATAAGGTGCTAAAGATGATGACATAAATAAAATGAAAGTAGATGTTGAAAAGAGTAAAATGAAATCTGAGTTTCAATTAAGTAGGTATTCAAAATCTTGTTGGCCTCAGTTTCAAAAGATCAGGAAGAAACAAAAGTGACACCAAGATTGTTTTGGTAAATGGTGATAAATAAAATCGGGATGAAAATCGAAAGGAATTATTCACAATAATTTTTGGACAAGTTATATCCAACTCAACAGGTCAAAATTAAATGTAATTATCATTGTCACATACCAAAACGAAATGAAAAATAGGTTATGTAAAGAAAAATATATATAGATATACATGTGATTATGAATGAAATAAACAGAATTAGTATGTCTGAACAAAGTATAATGAAAGACATTGATGAGGATAAAAAAAATGGCATAATAGATAGCACAAAATAATAGCACTATAACAGACTAATAAAATCATTATCAACGACAAATATTATAAAATCATAAGAATAAGTTTGTAACAGTACTCGCGTTGCTATGAATATTTCCTTAAATCAGAGATATCAACGATATCAAAGAAACATGCCTTAAAACATGGGATAGTCAATTGATCGGCACGAAATGAGGCAAGCAAAAAATTAGAGAAATCAGTACAAAATTAAAAGGAGAAAAGAACAAAGGAATGGATATAGTTTCAGCCAGAAATCATATATAACACTAGAGTCGAGAGGTACAAACCATATCCAGATCAATTTCGAAAGGAATTACATAGCTACAAACCAATATAATAGTGACATATCAAAACCAATATGAAGTGAACCATCAAAAACAGTAATAGCATTAGAGTAAGATGAAAGGAAGAGTAAAATAAGATATCCAAATTATCCTAATCAATAACTATAGACAATATCAGAGTCCGAATAAACAAAATATAGACACAATAATTTTCAAAACAATTATACATCATCAAACTGATGAAAATCAGTTATAAGCATCATTGATATGTGACAGAATGAACTAAACATAAGATATAGTAAATATAAATCGAGAAAAAATTTAAAAAACTGTTAGAAAAATGTTGCCAAGCAACTAAATAAATAGAGATATATAAAATATGGATTCAAGTAAAGAAAAGATGGAATATTTCTTTCCTTTAAATTAGGGTAGACCCAAAAAAAAAAAAGGCAAGAAACCATCATTTAAGTAGTTTCAGTAAAAATAAATGGACAATGCCATAATCCAAATGAAAAAAAAGTTGCTGATAGAAATTTTTAAACGAATTTTACCACACTTAACAGCCACAAAACAACTTCATTCATCATGACATTATATCAAAATGAGATAAAGATGAAATATCTTAAATAAAGACACAAATATGAACAAATGCCATTATGAAACGATTAAAACCATTACTAAATAGTAATAGAACAAACACAGAAACAATCGTAACAATAAGGATAGATCCTCAAGAACACTATAAAAAATAAAATAAAGCAATGGCACTATAACAAACCAATACATCTATTGTAAACAAAGAATTTAAAAGATTATGATAAAGAGTTACAGATAATACTTGCAATGCTCCAGATTATGCTTTAAGGATGAAATACCGGCCAAGCAAACAAAGGTCAAAGACAGGAAGCTTAGAAAATTGACCAGCCAATGGACTAAGCTGAACTACAGTAGCCACCGAAGGAAAATTATTAGGGTAAGTCAACTCTTTTATATAAAAAAAACGAAGGGAAAAAAACAGAACATATTCAAATCATATTAATCAAAAACTATAAAGAAGATGAGAATCCAAATCAGCAAAATTTATTCACAAAAAGATAACATAAAACCAAATATATGAAAACCTATTATAATTATCATTGTCACTTATGAAAATCAAATGAAGACAACATATGTTAAGTACAAACACTAATTAATATATGTACACATCAATAAGATAGATAAGCAATAAATAAATATATATATATATATACACACAAATGTATCAATATTACATAGTACTAGAGCTCAAAAACTAATAACTATGTCTATACATATATCAGTAATAAATTGAGAAAAAAACAACATAGATTTTTAACATTTATTCACAATGACAATAGAAAGTTACAAATACTGTCAGAAGTAAGACAAATAAATAATATCTAGACGAATCAATATATTCAGAATCATAAATGCATATTAAAAACATTTAGACAAAGAATATTAATCATACCGGAAATGTGGTCAACACTATCTTACGCAAGCAATATCAACTAACAACACAGAAGCGAAAGGGATAGAACAAAAGGAGTAGAGCAGTAAGTAAACTAGGGTAATATAAAGTATTAAATGATCACAATGGAGTAGAAAAGGAAAGGTCTGATATGCAGTAATAAGCGCAATATAATACAGTACTAAATATATACATATAAACATAAAAGAGCCAGACTTAAACAGTAACCAACCAATAACAAAATAACAGCTACTACCTCATTGTCAGTGGCGAGAAACTGTGAAATTTTTTTTAAATCAATAAATAAAAGCAATGTAGAAATAAACACGTGAAGAATAAGCAAAAAAAAAAAGGAAGAAAAAATTATGAAAAATAAGCAGTACAGAAACAAACGGAGAAATTGTAAAAAAGAGAGAAAAAATTCAGAGAGCTTTTTTCTTTTCTTTCCCAATTTTTTGAACATTTTTTATACACTGAAAGAGCAAAATATCACGATTACATTTAATGCTTCTGAAAGAAAGATGATATGAACTATTAAAGGAACAGTACAAACAAAGTAAGTAAAGATTACAGATCACCATTACACATCACCAAATCAACAAATGCAAAAGAAATTTATCAGGACAAAACTCAGACAACCGAAGGAAAGGAGCGACACATTACCTTGCAAATCAGATATGAGAAACATCCAGAAAAATCCAGCATTAATCTATGGAAATCAACCACTAAAACGATGCAAATATAGACATATAGATTCCTGCGTACAAAAACAAATAAGCTCATGAAAGAAATTAAGTCGGCAGCCCCTTTTTTAGTAAAAAATTCAAAAAAAAAAAAAAAAACAACTCGAGTTACAATTTTATTTAAGTTCATGTTCTTTTAAGTTTGAACTCGAATTTAAGACTAAAACTCGAGTTTAAATTTTTCCTTCAACTCGAGTTCAGAAACTCGAACTTAAATTAATGAACAGTATTTTTTTTATTCTTAAAAATGCTATAACTTTTTCGTTTTAATTCTGATTGAGATGATTTTTTTCTATGCGTTGATAATGAAAAGACGAATAAAACTCCACCCATATATCCTATTAAAATTTTCCATCAGCATTAAATTTTTATTAAAATATTATTTAAATACAAATTTAAGTTTTGACTCACTCAAATACAAATTCAAAAAGATTCTTATCTTAAACCATAACTCAAATATACACAGTCAAACACAAATTCAAATTACAACTTTAACTCAAGTTATAACTCAAACTTAACTCAAAATTTACACTCAAATCACCTAACTGAAAAATGACAAAAGAAGCCTTCAAAGGAAATTTAGCATTTATCCACAATTACTTTTATTGAGAAGAAAAAAAAAAAAAAACTTAGCAAATTAACTAACACAGCAAAAATTATATTTTTCCGAAACCCCAAAAAAATATAGAAAACAAAATGTACCAAGTCCAAAAAATCAATTCCGGAAAGAATACAATAGGAAAAAAAAAGCCACTGAAAATCCTAAATCTAAGCAACGCAAAATCAACATACGAATAGAGGGTAAAACCCATAACCCTCAAGAGAAAAAAAACACAACATGAATAAAAGCCCTAATCGAAAACAGCAAATCAAAGACAGCAAAGGAAGAAAGAAGGCAAACGACAGAAGCTTGCACTGAACCCACCAACAAAATCACCAACCCAAAACGAGAAAAATCAACGCAATAGAGAAAACAAAAAATCAAGGAAAAATTGGTAAGAAAAGGAAGATTGAGGTCTCGTTCATTTCATCGATTTGAGTTTTTAATTTTAAATTTTTACAGTAAAAAGCTCTCAGAAAATGTCACATTTAATTTTTTCTGTTACAGTCTCAGAAAATATCACATCTCAACTTGAATTAAAAAATTGAATCCGCAAAGTGAATGAGGCCTGAAAGAAACGGCAACAGAAGAAACAAAAATGGAGAAAAAACTGGTACGAAAAAAAAGAGAGAAAACGGCAGACCCAAAACAATCGAGAGAAGAAAGAAGCCCTTAGAGCTGCATCCCACGTGAAATGAAGAAGGAACCTACGCCCAAAAACAATCATCAGAGCAAACAATAAAGGGCAACAGAGTCAATACACGTTAAAAGAAACCGAAAAGACCGAAAAGACCGAGCACAGGAACCAACGGAAGGAGAAAGCCCATGGCCAAAAAAGGGAACAAAAAAATCAGTGTAAAATAACAGTGATATGAGCCTCAGTAAACAGTGACAAATGATCCTCCTTTAGTAATATACTAGTGGATTACCCGTGCATTTGCACGGATATGCCGTAATTTAATTAACAACAATTTAAATTAAAAATACACATAAAAACACACATATATATATGTTTATAAATTGTTGTAAATTTGTATCACATATTTACATATTTATTTATATCTCTATTTTTTTAAGTAAAAATATACAAACTTATTTACAGATATTCAAATATTTGTTCATATATCTACTTCTTTTTATTTTTGCTTGTTGTTTCTTCTGAGCTGCAGTTAAGAAAAAAAGAAATAATAAAATAGTTATTATTAAATTGTAATAAATGTTAATAATTGTGTGCATATTAATTTAAATATTTAATATAATATATAACAGATAATTTTACTTGATTTGTTTTCTTTTTTTCGATGAACTTGCGAAAGAGGTAGATTTGTGAGGGATTGAAATAGCATGAGTTGGCTTTGAAACTGATGTTGCCTCTTTTGAAGATTCAGTTATTGTAGGTGGTAAGTACAATTGAGGCTCATCGTCATTGAAAGTCTTCAAAATAACTTTATTGATAAAAGCTCCTCGACTTCAAAACTGTATGACGAATATTTTTGATATTCCTCTTATTTCTTCTAAAATTTGAGGAATCATGTAACGATAAGTGTATCCCTCATCGTAAGTAAGTGTAGAGCAAGCTTTGTTAATAAGTGACTGTACTGTTTTACCAAACATTACAACATTTGTTCTTCCAGTACTATCTTCGATCTGTATATTTATTTTGTACCTGTGTAAAAAAATTCAAATATATTTATTATATTTGTTAATTAAAAATTAATTTGTTTATTTTTTATAACAGAATTTATTACCAAGTCAGTGGCATTGTAGATAAATATCCGTCAGTGTCACACCACCATGATGTTCCAGATTCTTGCACTTGTCTGTAACACTTTGTGTAGGCATAATAGAACCATCCTTGATATGTATTTAGATCAGTTATAGTTGCTCTAACTATGTATTTTGTTTCCTATTAAATAGAGAAAGAAACATTTTAATTCAACAAAAAAAAAAATATATATATATATATATTATATTTAATGGATTGCATTGATAAAGTTTATACCCGATTTTAGAATGGATTTAATGCTCGTAATTCTGCAATGGTGATACGATTTGCGATCTTCTGGTCTTCTAATGATATTGCTGATGTAGCAATGTAATCTAAACTCTGAATGGAATGACGGAATCTGTATGAAAGTATTTATGTTTATATGAATAAATAAAAATGAGAAAATGCATATATGTCAATAGTAAAAAGTTAGTATTTTTTGTTATACCTTTGTTTAATTTTCCGTGTTTCTGGTATTTCTGGATCCAAGAAGTAAAAAGTATCAGACATGTCTGATAAGTAAAGACCTCCTGTAATAAATAAAAATGTATAGTTAGTTGTATAAGAAATTAAAAGAATATATTGTAACATAAATAATAACCGTGGTACTGTTTGGCCGCCATTGCTATAAAAGCAATAACAATTGGTTCTGTCATTGACCGCACAACATTTTCATCAAAAAGCTCTCCTATTTCTCCCCAAAGTGTTATATTCAATTGTTCTTCTCTGTTTTACACAGTGGAAAACATAATTATATTTATTTAAATATGAATACAATTTTTTATTTGATTACAGTAATAATAGTTTCTATTGTATTTACCTTATGTTTTGAATTGTGAAACTTCTTCTTTTGACAATTCTTTCACTGATGGCTAATTCTTCTATACCATGGAAGGATGTAAGTCAACCTATTACATCTGATAGAAATATTATATGTATAATCAATTAGTTTTAATTATTATAAAATGAGAAATAATTGATTAAAAATTATAAATAAATAGGTAATAAAATAAACGAACCTGAGAGAACGTTGTTTACGTCGATTCTTTGAGAAATTAGATCGAATTCGACAAAATTAAATTTTTGTCGAGGTATTTCAGGCATGTCTTCAGGAACATGTTTAAAAATTGTTGCTCTAGCAATCCGCAACATTGCCACATGGGGAACAATTTTATATCTTGGTTTGTTCCGATCGATGAAGAAGTTATTAATTTCATCTATATTGCCTTCTTCAATTATTTGGCTCATGTAGTCAGCATCTCTTGATCAAATAGCTGCATGTATTGCTTCATGCTGTAAAATTATAAAGCAGATTTTTTATTGTTATATATTGAGTAACAAATATATCCGATTGTTATATATTTTTAATCATGTAATATATAAAAAGAGTATATTACATTACCTCTTCATCAACCAATAGTATATCAAGACTGAAAAGTTATCCTGTCATGTAATCTACGTTTCTCCATAAACGACATATTCGAGCATGAATAGTCAAGTGTGTTTCACCAGGTTTCAAGATTCTTATTGGTGCAAACATTTTGTTGAAACTGTAAAATAATATAAAAGATATTAAAATTTATAATATATAAATGGAAAAAAAAATTATATTATAAAATTTACAATAATACTTTAAAAATTAGAAAATGATTTTGTAGAATGTCGTGAGATTATATACATTAGAAAATAATGATAATATTGTGAGAAATTGACACTGTTAAAATAAAGTTAGTAAAAATGACATTTCATATATTGATTTAATTATTTTATTATAATGTAAAAAAGAATAAGTAGATTGATTTTTATTAATATTATGTAATATTTCTTTATATACAATATTTTTTATATAATTTGGATATTTGTTTATTGAAATATATTCCTAATATTAATTATTAATTAGTTTAAACAATGGAGCTTATTTGATAGATTTTCTTCATTTAAAAAAGATGGTTCACGTTTTTTTTTTTTAGAGAAAGAAAATCTAGAATATTCCATTTGATTAAATTAATTAATATGGATAATGTTTGTGGAAAATATTTATTTAAAATCCAAACAAGAGAATCTTATTTAAATTCAAATTTTAAAAGGAGTTTAAATCAAGATAGGATTTGGACTTTTGGAAGGTCAAAGGATCTTGATTTAAATTGAAACCTACAACCTTATCTCCTAATGATAAGGGGCGAAAATTTGAAACACAAGATAAGTGGACGAATTTTTGGAGTCTTTCTCCTAAGGAAATTTGTGGATTAGATTCATATAACCTAGCCCGAAAAAGTTTGTGATCTTTTGGTTCAAAAAGATTTTCTAGAAAAATAATTATTAATTATTTTTCGGGTAGAAAATTTTTTTTGAAATAGGATCCAGATATTATATTAGGGCTGGTGCTTCATAAAAAAATAAGAGATTAACATATCACACAAGGTGACACATGAATTTTGGGAGAGAGAGAGAGAGAGAAAAACGTTTTGGTCTTCTTCAGGCTATAGGAAAAACGTTTTTGGGATTCTCTGGACTTAAGAATTCGTTCATGGTGTGAGAAAAAATAAGAGAGAAATTTCCATTGAATCAAAACTAAGAGGAAAGGTTTTATCGAGTGAAAAAGATCGAGGTGAACTTGTTCCTATCTTGAAGTTTTGAAGAACGAATCTAGATCACTATGTTAACAAAGTAAGTTAAGGTTGAGAAAGTGAGATCTAGGGTTGGTAGTCCAATACCGATCGCTTGGAACCTTACCACGTGTGCCCACACACACTCTGAGACGTGGAACTCGAGAATAGTGGAGAAGATTCGTTGGTTGACGCTCTAAACATTCCGAAGTTCAAGAAACAAGGTATGTTTGATCATGCATTTAATTTATTGTTATATACATCATGAGTCTTCTTTCCTTGTTCGGCATTAAAATTTTAAAACTTCCACTGCGCTGTAACTCTGATAACCGGATCCGTTTTTTCCAACAATTGGTATCAGAGCCAACTCATGATCATGTATATAACATAAATTATTTAATCAAATGTATTTCTCTCTATGCATTAATGAAATATTTTAGAGAGTTGGCACTCTAGGTTTAATTTTGTGTATGTTAAATATATTGTGAATGGATGTATGGATGAATGAATGCTTTATATTATTTTTTTTAATATATGATGCTTGCTCAATGTTGTCGGTCATGATTCCGTAGAGGTTAGAATTTGTATCTAGTTTTTTCAAATGTAATAGATGCGGTCTATTATCACCGCTAGGTCGTTCTTTCAATTCCTAGAATTTTTGTAAGCCGGAAACGGCGTAGGAATTTTTTCTTTGTAAATTCAGGCTACAATGGATTCAAGGAGATTGAAGATGAACGAAGGACATGACATTGAAGAAGGATACAAGGCATGGATCTACAAAAGAAGGCCGATATATGTTTCGGTTAATTTTTGTAAATTTTGCAATTTTCTTTTCTCTAGGATGGAATCATGATCCACGGCTATTTACTTATTTTGCAAACCATGGATGATGCGATGCTAGATAAATATGATATACTATTTCACGATATATTGATAACATGCCATATAGACTAGGGAGTGCCACTCAATAAATATTGTTTATGCATGAAAAACAAAAACCCTAATTCAAAAGATTGAGTGGGAGAAGGTTTTACACACTAAGACCTACGGCCTCCATCGTTGGTCCAATAGTTACGCATGGTAGTGCCTACTACTCAATTTCGACCCGGGAATATCTTACCTAGAGCGCACACTGATTTGGATTTCTGAAAGGATAACAATTTTGTGCATGTTTTATATTTAGATCACCCCTCGGTGGCGGATGTAAAATATGGATTCAAAATTAGAAACATGGTTATACACTCACACTACTTTATTTATTATCCCTCCCTCGAGGCACTGTTATTTAAAGTGGTGGCCAAATAAGTGATAGTTAATATATATTTAATGGGGTTAAGCTTCATGGACGAATATATATTAATTGGAAGGGATCCGTGTTCTTGGCTAGTTATTCCATGACTACCCCACGGTAGCTTGGAAAGCAGTTGCTAGGAATTATCACTGTAAGGTATGTGTTTTTTAAGGGCTTTACACATAAACATTTAGATTGCATTTAGATCTTTTTGTTTCATTACGAAACCAAATTTTTTTTGAAAATTAAAAAAGGATGTTTGCTCATACTTATTACATGTTTTCTTATTATTATAGATCAAAATGTCAAGCCCATTATCTATGATACTTACGCAAAAAAAATTAACCGGCGAAAATTTTAATGACTAGAAAAGGAACTTGCTCATCGTCCTTAATTTTGAGAAACACAATTTCATCATAACCCAACCTCGACCGCCCATCCTGCGATCGATACTCCTGATAGGGAATTTATAGCGGTTGTGCGCTGGGACAATTCCAACCTTAGTGCTATGTGCTATATTCGGGCGAGCATGTCTAACGTGCTCCAGAAATAGCATGAAGAGCACAAAACTGCTAGGCAGATCATGGACGACCTAGAGAAGATGTTTGGTGAACAAACTATCCAGGCGAAGACTGAAGCTATCAAAGGTCTTATGAACTGCAAGCAAAAGGTTGGAACGCCCATCAAGGAGCACATGATGAAAATCATGGCTTATTTATCTGAAGCTCAGATGAATGGGGCTGAGATTGATGCTACGACCCAATTGGTCATGGTTTTCTAAACCTTGTCCAAAGATTTCGATATGTTTCAGGCATCCTACAACCTTAACCGGAAGGAGATGTCTATAATAGAATTGATGAAGGAGTTGCAAGCCTTTGAGAACGTTTTCAAGGGTTCTGGAAATAAGGCTGAGGCAAATATGGCTGAACCTGGTTCACTTGCGCCTAATCCCATAAAGAAGAAGGTAAAGGGGAAGAACAAGGGGAACAAGCCTGTGGCGAAGGCACCTGCTCCTAAGAAGTCTACCAATACTAAGAAGCGGAAGGTGGATCCTAAGAAGGCTAAGTGTTTGTTCTGTGGGAAGAAGGGACACTTACAAAAAGGATTGCAGAGACTACCTGACTATGCAAAAGCAAAGGGGTAATTTTGATATCCTGTATCTTGAGGCTTATTTAGTGGAAGAATCTAAGGATACTTGGATTATAGATTCTAGAGCCACTAACCATGTTTGTATTTCTCTGCAGGGGTTCAAGGTAATGAGAAGTCTGCGTGAGGAGAACTTCATGTTAAGAACCAGTGATGGGACGTTGGTGCGAGCTGAAGCAGTGGGAGATGTGCATCTTTACTTTGATGAATTTAGATTTATTGTTTTGAGACATTGTTTTTATGTTCCTAGTTTCAAAAGGAACCTAATTTCAATAGCTTGTTTAATTAAAGACTCCTATTCAGTTTCTTTTAATGATAAAGTTGTTATTAGGAAAAACAATTCTCTTATCTGTAATGGATGGATGCATAGAAATCTTTATTTTATCAAACCTAAGATGCACTCACTACTTGATACAGAATTAGAGAGGAACTCCAAAAGACATAAGTCTTCTCACTCTAACAAATCATATCTTTGGCATTTACGACTAGGTCACATAGGCCTTAACAGAATTCAAAGGATGGTAAATGAGGAATGCCTTGACTTGTACGAGGTTGAACCTTGGCCACAATACGAATCCTGTTTGGAAGGCAAGATGACCAAAAGGCACTTTGCTGCCAAGGGTAGTCGTACCGAGGAACTTTTAGAACTTGTGCATACGGATGTTTATGGTCCCATGAACAAAGAAGCATGTGGTGGGTATGAGTATTACATCACATTTATTGACGATTACTCGAGGTATGGATATGTCAATTTGATGACCCGCAAAAGTGAAACCTTTGACAAGTTCAAAGAATTTCAGGCTGAAGCGGAGAAACAATTAGGCAAATCTATTAAGTCACTTCGATCGAATCAAGGTGGGGAATACCTATCAGATGAGTTCTTAAGACATTTGATAGAGAATGGGATACAATCCCAGTTGACTGCACCTAGTACTCCTCAACAGAATGGTGTAGCTGAGAGAAGGAATAGGACCTTATTAGATATGGTTCGGTCTATGTTGAGTTACTCCACATTACCTTTGTCATTTTGGGGGCATGCCATACAAACTGCATGCTATCTTCTGAATAACGTTCCCTCTAAATCAATTTCTAAAACTCCTTTCGAGTTATGGACGAGTAGGAAACCTAATTTGAATCATATTCGAATTTGGGGTTGTCAGGCACACGTCCTGGATAAGGAAGCGAAGAAGTTGGAGTCACGATCAGAAGTGTGCTTGTTTGTTGGCTATCTAAAAGGGACAAAAGGTGGCCTGTTTTATAATCCGGAACAAAATAAAGTCTTCGTCTCCACACATGCGACATTCCTTGAGGAAAGTTACATGGAAGACTTTAAAGCTCATAGCAAACTGGTACTTGAGGAGATGACTTCGGGTTTGGATGTTCCTAAAGTCACTGGAAACCCTGTGGAAAAACCACTAGAGAATCAACAATTGCGGGAGCTTCATCGTAGTGGGAGGATTGTCAGGGAACCTGATAGGTATATGTTCAATGGTGAAGTCTTTGAGGCAGAATCCATAGAACATGTTGACGATCTGGCTACGTACAAGGAAGCTATGGAGGTTGTTGATTCTAGTCTTTGGCAAAAGGCTATGAACACCGAGATGGAATCTATGGATTCCAACGGGGTCTGGAATCTTGTAGACTTACCTCAAGGCATAAAACTGATTGGGTGTAAGTGGGTATACAAGAGGAAGAGAGGGGCGGATGGGAAAGTGGAAACTTTCAAGGCAAGACTTTTAGCAAAGGGCTATATGCAAAAGGAAAGAATCGATTATGAAGAAACCTTCTCGCCTGTAGCATTGTTAAAGTCAATCCGCATTCTCTTATCCATTGCAGCTGCTCTCAATTATGAGATCTGGCAAATGAATGTCAATACAGCTTTCTTGAATGGCTCTCTTGAGGAGGATATCTATATGATACAACCAGACGGGTTCAAGGCAAAAGGCCAAGAAGACAAGGTATGCAAGTTGCTTAAATCCATCTATGGATTAAAGCAAGCATCTCGTTCTTGGAATATGAGGTTTGATCAAGCGATCAAAACCTATGGATTCGAGCAAAACGTTGATGAACCATGTGTTTATAAACGTATCAAGAACGAGAAGGTGGTTCTCCTTGTGCTTTATGTGGATGATATCTTGCTTATCAGAAATGATGTAGCAACACTATCATCTGTCAAAGTTTGGTTGGCCAAACAGTTTGAAATGAAGGACTTAGGAGAAGCTAGTTATGTTCTTGGAATTTAACTCTTTAGAGATAGAAAGAACAAAACAATAGCACTCTCCCAAGCTTCATACATTGACAAGGTACTTGAGAGGTTTTCCATGAAAGATTCCAAGAAAGGTGCTCAACCTTTCAGGATGGGAATCAAACTTTCTAGAGATGACTATCCTAAGACATCGGAGGATAGGGAGAGTATGAAAGACGTACCTTATGCATCTGCAGTAGGTAGTCTTATGTACGCCATGTTATGCACTAGGCCTGACATTTGTTTTGCGGTTGGTATGGTAAGTCGATATCAGTCGAATCTGGGACCGAACCATTAGGCTGCGGTCAAGCATATGCTCAAGTATCTACGAAAAATGAGGGATTATATGTTAGTGTATTCCACTCAGGAACTTGTTCCTATAGGGTACACAGATTCTGCTTTTCAATCAGATCAGGATTCTAGGAAATCGACTTTGGAGGTGGTGCCGTTGTGTGGAGGAGTGTGAAGCAATCTTGCATTGCTGACTCGACCATGGAAGCCGAGTATGTGGCTGCTAGTAAGGCATCTAAGGAAGCGATATGGCTCCGCAGGTTCCTTAGTGACCTTGAGGTCGTTCCTGGTATGGATAAAGCTATGGTGCTCTACTATGACAACAGTGCAACAGTAGCTAATACCAAGGATCCTAGGTATCATAAGAGGAGTAAGCACATTGACAGAAAATATCACATTATCAGAGGCTTCGTAGAGAGTGGAGATGTGACGGTTTGAAAAATCGCATCAGAGGACAATCTTGCCGGCCCGTTCACGAAGACTTTGGCGGCCAGAAGATTCGAGGAATGAGTCAAAGGCATGGGGATACACAATATGTCACATTTACTCACTTAGGGCAAGTGGGAGATTGTTGGGATCTATATGTGCCCTAAGGATAGAAAATCGATTCTAAGGATTTTCTGTAAATTGACATTTTGATATAAATAAAAGAAGTTATTCATGTTTAATAAGTGGTGTCCTATTTACTTTCATGTGTTGAATGTATGATTAATTGAGCAAACATAAATTCTCCTAGGCTGTTGGTAACATGTCGGATTACCATTTTATACGGGGTATACATAGAAGACATGATAATTCGATAACAGTCTAAATAAAAGGTCCGCACTCGATGGAATAAGATTTGGGGATCTTATTCATGTTAAGATTGTAAAGGTTGTCTACTTCCTTGGAGGGATGGTTTGTCTTGACCATCGGATCGGTTCCGAGTAGAAACCTTGATGTATACCAGTATTGAGGTATGACATTGGACTGGACCTAAAGTGTTAATTGATTCGGTTTAATAATTCCGCTTATAAGAATATTACCGCTTATAAGAATCAATGACGCTTTGATTATCATCCTTCATTAATCTTAATCCTGAAATGGATACTTGAGTTCGCATCCATGACTTATGAACTTTGATCCACTATAGGTGAGACACTGATAATTGATGGTCAATATACTTGTGTGTTGGGTGTATGACTTATGGGTGGAGAAATCAAGATTCATAGATACGGAATCCATAGCCATCTTATCAATGGTAAATGTTATCTACTTGAAGGCATTATTCGGGGATTGAAAGACAATGTAACAAGGCCTTGGTCATCAGTTTACTTTGTGTCCTCCGGTGGTTTATCGATTGTATGGTTTTACAATTGGTGGTTCTTTTAATGGAGAATAATGGAACTTTAAGTTAAAACGATTGAAAAGGTATAACGTAATAAGTCCTTAATTCAATCATGGATAACATATGGGGATTAAGCAAGTGATGAATGATCATGGAAAAAGCACTACGTAAGAGAGCTTTCGTAATACGGTATGTAAACGAGAGTTCAGCTTCAGACTTTTAGTGGTATAGTCCTGAAGTTGATAATTGTTGAATAATTGATCGAGGATTAATTTTTCACAATTATAGGAGTCTCTTTACATATTTCCATCGGGTCCCTCTACTAGCTCATATAGTTCAACGAAGCGTCTTGGGATTCATTTCTAATGAGATCGGTAAGCTAAATGGAAATTAAGTAGTGTCTGATAAAGACACGGTACTCTCTTACATGCGATTCTGAAAGGATTGGACATGTGAAATTAATGTGGACAAACATAATGATTTGTCGACATATGATTGGTTATGGATAAAATAATTATTTGTTAATTATTTTGGTTAATTGAATTTTGGAAATAAGATTGTGTTTGAATTATTTAATTTTGGAAAAACAAAATTTATTCTCTCCTATTTAAAGTGTACGAATTTTAATGGATGGAGGGAAATAGATTTTGTTTCAAAATAGTTTAAAATATATTCCTAATATTTATTATTAATTAGTTTAAACAATGGAGTTTATTTGATAGATTTTCTTTATTTAAAAAGATGGTTCACGTTTTTTTTTTAGGGAAGAAAATCTAGAATATTTTTTTTTAGAGAAAGAAAATCTATAATATTCCATTTGATTAAATTAATTAATATGGATAATGTTTGTGGAAAATATTTATTTAAAATCCAAACAAGAGAATCTTATTTAAATTCAAATTTTAAAAGGAGTTTGAATCAAGATAGGATTTGGACTTTTGGAAGGTCAAAGGATCTTGATTTAAATTGCAACCTACAACCTTATCTCCTAATGATAAGGGGAAAAAATTTGAAACTCCACAAGATAAGTGGACGAATTTTTGGAGTCCTTCTCCTAAGGAAATTCGTGGATTAGATTCATATAATCTAGCCCGAAAAAGTTTGTGATCTTTTGGTTCAAAAAGATTTTCTAGAAAAATAATTATTAATTATTTTTCAGGTAGAAATTTTTTTTTGAAATAGGATCCATATATTATATTAGGGCTGGTGCTTCATAAAAAAATAAGAGATTAACACATCACATAAGGTGATACACGAATTTTGGGAGAGAGAGAGAGAGAGAAAAACGTTTTGGTCTTCTTTAGGCTATAGGAAAAACGTTTTTGGGATTCTCTGGACTTAAGAATTCGTTCATGGTGTGAAAAAAATAAGAGAGAAATGTCCATTGAATTTGTGATCTTTTGGTTCAAAAAGATTTTCTAGAAAAATAATTATTAATTATTTTTCAGGTAGAAATTTTTTTTTGAAATAGGATCCATATATTATATTAGGGCTGGTGCTTCATAAAAAAATAAGAGATTAACACATCACATAAGGTGATACACGAATTTTGGGAGAGAGAGAGAGAGAGAAAAACGTTTTGGTCTTCTTTAGGCTATAGGAAAAACGTTTTTGGGATTCTCTGGACTTAAGAATTCGTTCATGGTGTGAAAAAAATAAGAGAGAAATGTCCATTGAATCAAAACTAAGAGGAAAGGTTTTATCGAGTGAAAAAGATCGAGGTGAACTTGTTCTTGTCTTGAAGTTTTGAAGAACGAATCTAGATCGTTATCTTAACAAAGTAAGTTAAGGTTGAGAAAGTGGGATCTAGGGTTCGTAGCTCAATACCGATCGCTTGGAACCTTACCACGTGTGCCCATACACACTCTGAGACGTGGAACTTGAGACTAGTAGAGAAGATTCGTTGGTTGACGCTCTAAACATTCCGAAGTCCAAGAAATAAGGTATGTTTGATCATGCATTTAATTTATTGTTATATACATCATGAGTCTTCTTTTCTTGTTTGGCATTAAAATTTAAAACTTCCGCTGTGCCGTAACTCTGATAACCGGATCCATTTTTTCCAACAGATGTAACTCTTGATAAAGTTACATATAATTGTCCATGAGAAAAAACTTCATTCTCTAAATATATACCGATTTTTTCTAATGATTGACCTTGGCTTTTATTTATTGTCATTGCGTAACATAATTTTATACAAAATTTTCATCTTTTTAAAACAAATGGCCATTTAAATTCATTTATAGTTATTTCTATTCTAGGTATATAAACTTTAATATTTGTATCAACAGAGTTAATAATATGACCTTCAATTATTCTATTTGTTAATTGGGTAATTATTAATCTAGTACCATTACATAAACCCTATGACTGATTAAGATTTCGTAATAACATAATAGGAATTCCTATTTTCAATTTCAATTCATGTGGTGGTAAATTATTAAAATTTAATGTGTGTAAAAATTCAGGAGGATATAATAGATTTAGTTCATCAAGGTTTCCAGTTGAGGAAATAATTGTATCATAACTATAATAAATTTTCTCCTCTGTAGGTACTAAAGATAACATATAGTTATTTATTTCATCTGTTATTTTATTTCTAGATGCTACAATTGCACGAGTTTTTATATATTTAATATTTTCATAGTTATTTTTAAAATCATCATATACTACAGTGCAAATATGTTTAATTGGATTTTCATCATATTTTATACAATATTGTTCAAGTATATTAATCCAAGTAGCATCTTCATTTTCTGGATCTTTTATTCCATCAACTGTTCCATTTCCAATATTTAATATCTAGTCAGAAAAATTTGTTATTTCAGTTTGTTCATCAATAGAGCTGTTTGAAATTTTTAATCTCATATTTTCTGTCAATGTTAATACACGGAAATATGTCCCTATAAGAATTATTTATACTTGCATCCATAATGTTTTATTTTGTGCCTCCTAGAATAACATGTAGAATCTGTCTAAAATCACCACCTAAAATAACTGTCATTCCTCTAAAAGGTTGACTAAAGTTATTTTTCAGGTCTTGCATTGTTTTATCTAAAGCTTCAAAACAGTATTTATTATTCATTTGTACTTCGTCCCATAATATTAAAGTTATTTTTTCTATTAATTTTGCTAACTGAGTATTTTTTTTTTAATTTGACATGTTGAAAATTTATCAACTAAAAGAGGGATACGAAACCGTGAATGTGCAGTACGACTGTTTGGTAAAAGTAATGATGCTATTCCAGATGATGCAACTGCTAATACTATTTCACCTTCTGATCTAATTTTGTTAATAAGTGTGTTTCATAAATATGTTTTTCCTGTACCTCCATATCCATATATGAAAAATAAGTTATCGTTGTTGTTTTTAAGTGATTTTAAAATTTCATTGTAAATGTAATATTATTCATGATTTAAATTATTTATTAAATTTATATTTTCTTCTTTTAATTTTTTTTATCATAATTTAGTTCTTCTCTTATAAGCTTATTATCTAAATCTTCAATTAATGATCCCGTTGGAAGTGGTATGTTAAAATTTGTTAAAGAAGATGAATTTAAATTTAGTAATTTTTCTAAATCATATAATACAAAATTGTATAATTCATTTTCTGGAATTTGAAATTTTGAATTGTTGAATAATTTTTTTATTTTATATATAATATCATCACACATTAGGTTCCAGTGATTTTCTAATAATTTAATTAGATCAGATACATTGCAAAATGATAAAATAATAGTAAAAAGTTGACGAAGTTGAATAAATGTTGACCAAAATGATGCTTCTTCAATTGATTCATTCCATTCTTTATCATCTCCTAATAAACCTAATGCATGACATGCTTGTTGATAAGTTGGATAAATAATATTATTAATGTAATGACCCCTCACGGATCGTCACAGTTATCTTAACTTTCAAACATTTACCTCTTAAAAAATGCGGAAAATAGTTAAGCTTGAAACACTTTACTTTAAATGACTTAGAGAAAAGCCTATATATTTTTTTTAACATATTATCTTTAAAATTTTTGAACTTCTTCAAAGAAAAATAAATAACCTTTCGGTTTAACTTAATTATTAAAATCTATACCATGAAATAAACTAAAAAAAAAAGGTCTACAATATTCTTCAAATCAAAACCACCATAAACCAAGTTTCAAAACAATAAAATTAAAAACTAAAAACCTTGTTTAGCATTAAACATTTTCATCCCATGATCGTTTCTCCCGTTTTCCTATCACGCATAGCTTGCATCCGCTTCAATATTCTCCATGGCTACATCTTACCCTTTAGATTGTCTGCAACATGAAATAACTTATATAAGCAAGGGCTTAGTAAGACACCTAATTCTCACAAATTTAAATGAACATTTTTATTCGTCAACAATAAACCTCATCTTGAGAGTAATTATTTTTGAACATGTTTAAACTTTAAAATCCATCATATATTGGGGCTGATGTTGTACCATCATAGCGCGCTAGCCACGGAAAGCATGGGGTAGCAAATTCCATACCAACTGTGGTAATAAGACCGCTCACCGGTCACCATCAAGGGTGTACAACGCCATTTAAAAACATAAAAATACATATATACATTTTTCTTCAAAACGTCATCATATGAAATATTAAAGGATTCATAACATCATCATAAACATCAAAATCATATACTTCTCAATTCTTCAATTCATGTTACAGGTGAGAGTGTACTTACTTGAGCGCCTTACTTAACCTTTTTAAATTTCACAACGGTGACGCAACGAATGAGGTCCTCGGGTGCTTGCCTCTAGAACGGTTCATACCATAAATCATAAATAAGATTACTAAATGCCTTAAAAACTCATTAAATACATTGATCATGTTAAAACAATGTTTAATATACCATTCTCACCATTCATTAACATCAAGACATAAAAACCCATTGATTACACAAAATCACAAAACTTAACAAAAACTAGCAGCCTGACCATTACTACTTTAAAAACTCATAACAATTCACATATAACTCCAAATGACCTGAAACTAATTTTAAATTAAAGTAGACAGCTAGAGCTTTCCGACAGTGTCTAATTTGTTAAAAACAGAGTTTGTTTGCTCCCTCAAACCCTGTTTTAAAATCAGACATGAAACCTGGAGAAATTCCAGCACTCAAACTAGGACCAAAATTCACTAAAAGTTCTATAAAATACAAAACCATTATCCTCAACAGTATAAACAACACTCCATCTATTATTCAACCTTATGACATATTTCTAATACACAGAAACATAGAAGTATGCATGTAATCACTCCTAGACACGTCCAAAACTTTTGACTTCTTAAACTAGGGTGCAATAAGGCCAATGAAATAAGGTATCCTAGCATCGGACACAATATATATACAAGTCTATAAATGATTCCTCTAAATAAAATGGACAACTTGAAAATGATTAATTAAATAAATAAGAATACAGAGGTCTGAAATTATAAAAAAAAAAAAAAAAACAAACACAGCCACCCATCCACCCATATACGTAATACTATAAGCAACATAGTAGTGGTATAGTCTCACTCAAACATCATCTCATGTCTCTCCTCCTCAAACAAAAGCCATTATTGACAATCAAATCCATACCCTTAAAGAATTTGAAACTAAAAGAATAAATAATAAGAGGAATCACTCCATCTATTATTCAACCTTATGACATATTTCTAATACACAGAAACATAGAAGTATGCATGTAATCACTCCTAGACACGTCCAAAACTTTTGACTTCTTAAACTAGGGTGCAATAAGGCCAATGAAATAAGGTATCCTAGCATCGGACACAATATATATACAAGTCTATAAATGATTCCTCTAAATAAAATGGACAACTTGAAAATGATTAATTAAATAAATAAGAATACAGAGGTCTGAAATTAAAAAAAAAAAAAAAAAACAAACACAGCCACCCATCCACCCATATACGTAATACTATAAGCAACATAGTAGTGGTATAGTCTCACTCAAACATCATCTCATGTCTCTCCTCCTCAAACAAAAGCCATTATTGACAATCAAATCCATACCCTTAAAGAATTTGAAACTAAAAGAATAAATAATAAGAGGAATCATACCTTAACGATTTCCTTTATCTTGATTGCTTGGAGAATTCAAAAGAAATATTAAGAGATGAGCTTGATGGCTGATTATGGAGGTTCTCTTGTGATTTGGTTTTTTTATTTTTTTTATTTTTTTCTGTCAAGGAGAAGGAGGATTTAATTCATACGGAATCGAATGATTACGAGTATAAGATGAGAGGACTCATGGTTTCTAAGAACGATTCTACATCTAGTACTAAGAAGGTGAGTACTAGTGACATTCCGAAGTTGGGTAGGTTTCATGTTGATCCTCCCACTTCTACATACCAAAAGGTCTGCAGATAGTAGGAGAATTAACCATGAACCTATTTACCAACTTTATTGAGAAGGTAATCACCAAATATCCAACTCTCCTTGACCCCAGAGATAAACCCTGGTGTTGGGGGGCGTCTGGTTCCCAATCAGAACACTTTCAAAGCAGTATAAGGGTTTCTCCTAAAACTGGGAGGAAGTGCCAAGTTGTCATCTCCATATTGGAGAGTTAGTCTCGTTACCGAGAGTTAACCCTCTCAACCGAAGATGGTGCTTATGATTGAAGGCAATCCTAGTGTTCGATTGACGTTCAAACACTCCTCTCGGTACAAGTTATGATTGATGTTTCGTTATACTTTCATTGACTCAAAAGACATAATGCAATTCCTCACCCTTAGCTATTCGGCATAGAATCAATTATCAGCAATAAAGTGCAATAACATAATATGGTTGACTATTGATGCTTATGTGTGTGTGTATATATATATAAATATAAAATTGACCGTGTAAGTATGTTTTTTTTTTTTTTCTTTTTCTTAATATAACATATAACCAATTTGTATTTAAAACTTGACATATATATCTAATATGTATTTTGTAAAACTATATATTTGCATAATCTATTAATGGTATTAAATCAACACACATTTTCATCAAATCATCATATAAAATTTAACAATTTGGCATGAACTTGTTCTTACACCACGAGTCCTCGTCGCGTTCACCTGCAGAATATAACTCAACGTGATGTTAGAATTTAACTAATTATAATACCATAACATCATTCATGTTAATTTCTAACGTCTATTTCTATGAATTTGTCAATTAGAAAAATGGGTGTTATAACCCCTCCCACCTTTAAAAAGTTTCGTCCTCGAAACTTAGAATAACTCTGGGTAATTCGCTCTCATAGTATCTTCTCGTTCCCATGTAGCTTCCTCTGTCTTGTGATTACGCCAATGAACTTTGACTAGAGGGATCTCTTTGGTTCTCAAGGTCTTCATCTTCCAATCTAAAATCTCAACTGGTTTCTCTTCATAGCTCATATCCTCGTGGATATGAACTACTTGCGGCTTGATGACATGTGAAGGATCTGGTACATATTTCTTCAACATTGACACATGGAACACGTTGTGGATAGATGCCATCTCCTGAGGCAACTCTAGCTTGTAAGCTACTTTGCCTATGCGCTCAATCACTTCGTAGGGTTCGACATACCTCGGACTAAGCTTGCCTCTTTTGCCAAACCACATCACGCCCCTCATTGGTTCGACCTTGATGAACACCGAATCCCCAACCTCAAACTCTAAGGGCCTTCGACGAACATCTGCATAACTCTTTTGCCTACTCTGAGCTGTGGCAATCCGTTGCTGAATCACCTTCACCACCTCCGATGTCTTATTCACAAAGTCAGTTTTCTCCTTGAAATCAGTATTCTTTTTAAGTTCTGACTCCATCAACTTCTTCTCCCCAGCCTCATGCCAAAAGATTGGGGATTTGCAACGTCTCCCATATAGTGCCTCATAAGGAGCCATCCCAATCATTGCTTGATAAATGTTGTTATAAGCGAATTCAGCCAACGGTAGAAACTTACACCAACTCCCTTTAAAATCCAAAGCACAAGCTCGAAGCATATCTTTAAGTGTTTGGTTGGTCCTCTCCGTCTGACCGTCTGTCTATGGGTGAAAAGCTGTGCTAAATTTGAGCTTCGTCCCTATAGCTGCCTGAACGCTCCTAAAAAAATGTGAGGTGAACCTACTATCTCAATCTGAAATATAGATTTAGGGACACCATGAAGCTTCACAATTTCTTTCACATACAGCTCTGCCAATTGTTCCATAGAAAATGTCGTCCGTATAGGAAGAAAATGAGCTGACTTGGTCAATCTGTCAATAACAACCCAAATAGCATCAAATCCGTTTGAAGTCCTCGACAATCCAACAATGAAATCCATTGCAATGTCTTCCCATTTTCATTCTGGAATCTGAATTGACTGACGCAACCCTCATGGCCTCTGATGCTCACCTTTAACTTGCTGGCATGTCAAACATTGCTTCACAAAGTCTGCTACGTCCCTCTTCATTCCAAACCACCAAAAACTTCCTTTAAGGTGCACATACATCTTGGTTGAACCAGGATGAAGAGTATATGGAGTTTTATGTGCCTCCTCAAGAATCTTCCTCCTCAGTTCATCATCCTTAGCCGTCCTTTAAACTTCAGCACTCCATCATCTGCTATGCTAAAACCGTCACACTTCCCTTCAAGTACGTCATTCTTGATCCTCACCAGACTTGGATCAAGGCACTGCAAGCTCCGGATATCATCAAAAATAGTCAGAGTCAAGGTCATTGCAGACAACTGCCCCATGACAATTTCTAACTCAAATTCCCGAATCTCCTTCAGAAGAGGCTTAGATATTTCTTGCAACGACATTAATGCAGCAGGAGTCTTCCTACTTAAGACATCAGCTACCCTATTCGCCTTCCCTGGATGGTAAAGAATTTTGCAATCGTAATCCTTTACCAGTTCTAGCCACCTCTTCTGCCTCATATTCAGATCCTTCTGAGTGAAGAAGTACCTCAAACTTTGATGATCGGTGAATATTTGGCATCGAACACCATACAAGTAGTGCCTCTAGATCTTCAATGCAAAAACTACGGCAGCCAACTCTAGGTCATGAGTGGGATAGTTCTTCTAGTAATCCTCTAATTGCCTTGATGCATAGGCAATTACCTTCCCATTCTGCATTAAAACTGCGCCGAGTCCCATCTTAGAAGCATCACTGTATATTACAAAACCTTCAGAAGAACCCACCTGCTCAGCTCTACAGCATGCAGGCCGCCATTGATGGGCCTCATATTTCTCAGGGCCGACTCGAGGCCCCTCCCATCACCACAAATGCCAGAATCTTTACCATGACAAAAGAGGAAGCTACGGCAGGGACTTCCACCGTGGTTACAGGTCAGATACTTGTTAACAACCAACATGCTAATGTTCTTTTTGACACTGGACCACACACTCTTTTGTGTCTTCTACTTTTGCCAAAAGAATAGGATGGGACATAGATGTCTTGAGTCATGGATTCATTACGACACTACCCTCTGGGGAAGTGATGATGTTTACACATAGGTTACGAGCCGTGCGTATGAGGATCGTTGATAGGGAACTCTATAGTGATCTGATAATGCTCTAGATGTATGACTATGACCAAATATTAGGTATGGATTTCCTGGGGAAATATAACGCGTCTATTGAGTGCTGAAGATGCAAGGTTATTTTTAGCCCTGAAGGAGAGACTCAACTCGAATTCGTTGGTGAACTGAGAAAGAAGACGAAGTTATTTCTGTCAACAATGAAGGTCCAAAAGACGCTAGCTAGTGGTTGCATCGATTTTTTAGCCAACATCATTGATAAAAAGAAAGAAGATAAGTTAGAAATTAAAGATGTGGCTATTGTACGAGATTTTAGTGAGGTATTTCCAGATGATTTGCCAGGTTTACCACCAGATAGAGAAATTGAATTCGAGATTGAGCTGGCACTTGGTACTAGGCCAATCTCTAAGGCTCCATATCGTATGGCACCTGCTGAATTGAAAGAACTGCATAAGCAACTTCAAGAGTTGTTGGATAAAGGTTTCATCCGCCCCAGTCATTCACCATGGGGAGCTCCAGTGTTATTTGTAAAAAAAAAAGGATGGAACAATGAGGCTTTGCATCGATTATAGGGAGCTTAACAAAGTGACTATAAGAAATAAATACCCGTTGCCAAGAATTGATGATCTGTTTGACCAACTGCAAGGTGCGACGGTATTCTCGAAGATTGATTTGTGGTCCGGTTACCACCAGTTAAAGATTAAAGAAGAAAATATTCCTAAGTCTGCCTTTAGAACTCGTTACGGCCATTATGAGTTTGTAGTCATGCCATTCGAATTGCCAATGCCCCTGCTGCATTCATGGACTTGATGAACAGAGTGTTTAAGGAGTTTTTGGATAAGTTTGTGATAGTGTTTATTATGATATCCCCATCTATTCAAAGACTCAAGGGGAGCACGAGAGGCATTTGAGAATAGTGTTGCAGACATTGAAGAAGCATCAGTTGTATGCTCAATTCTCTAAGTGTGAATTTTGGCTGGATCGTGTGGCGTTCCTCGGTCATGTGCTTTCCAAAGAGGGGGTGATGGTGGATCCTGCAAAGATTGAAGCCGGTAGCAATTGGAAATGACCAACCAATGTAAGTGAGATCAGAAGTTTTCTTGGTCTAGCTGGATATTACCGGAAGTTTGTAGCAAATTTTTTGAAGCTTGCCATGCCACTTACGACGCTTACCCACAAAGGGAAGAAGTTTGAATGGACTGAAGACTGTGAGAAGAGCTTCCAAGAACTAAAGAAGAGACTCACCAGTGCCTCGATCTTGACCATTCCAGATGGGGATGAAGGTTTCATAATATTGGAGTGGATGCGAGCTATGCGTGATAGGAAAACGAGAGAAACGATAATGGGATGAAAGTGTTTAAGGTTAAACAAAGTTTTTGGTTTTTACTTTTATTGTTTTGAAACTTAGTTTATGGTGGTTTTGATTTGAAGAATATTTTAGAGTTTATAGATTTTAATAACTAAGTTGAACTGAAGGTTGTTTTATTTTTCTTTGAGGAAGTTCAAAAATTTAAAGATAGTAAGTTTAAAAAAAATCTAGGCTTTCCTTTAAGTCGTTCAAAGTAAAGTATTTCAAGTTTAACGATTTTCCGCATTCTTTAAGAGGTAAATGTTTGAAAGTTACGATAACTGTGACAGCTCGTGAGGGGTCGTTACAATTAATTGTTCGGATTGATTCAAAACTTTTTACACCTTTTTGATTGTTTAATAATAATTTTGAATAAAATAATTCGCCCGAACTGGGAGGAATATGAAACATTCTTCCAATAGTGTGTCCAATTTTTTGTTTTGTCCAAATTTTATCTTTGTGTTTCCAAACCCATTTTGTTGGAAATTCTATATAAGTAAGTTGTCGAGCTTATTCATGTGTCTTATTAATTTCCATCCATTCAGTCAATGTTGTTTTTTTGTTGTGTGGGAAATTAATTATATTTTGTAACTGCTGATTCTTATTAAATGTAATGTTTTGCATGTTTGGTAGATGAATTGTAAGTCATTGAATAGCTAGATTTCTATGATGTATTGGGTTTTCAAATAATCTCCAAATTGCTTCATAGGGTGTAATATATCGACAATTAAGATATGTTTTTATTTCATCAATTTCTTTTGTATTTGTTTCTTTTGTAGTATCTGTAATGTTTGTATTTTCAATAGTAGCTCTTATTCTGTCTGGTTCTTTTGTTAAATATTTAAATAAGTATTTTATGAGCATTGACTGAGAGCATATTTCAACATTTATGTGAGCTTGATATTTTATACATAATGTACAATTATATGGAACAACATATCTGTTATCAAGTTGGATTCCTTCTTTAATAGTATTAAAAATAGGTTCTTTACGTCGGTAACTAACAAAACCATTTTCTTCTATGCTTGTTTCATTTTTATATTGTTTTGGAAATTTTTTAGTGCATGTTGAATTTTTCATACATGGAGCATTTGTTTTTGCATATCCACACGGGCCGTGTATCATAAAATCAGTAACAACTTTATAACCTAATGGGTCATATTCTGGATTTGGGATTTCTACTGATATAATTTTATCTATCTATATTGGATCTGGACATTTATTTTCTGTATGTAACCAAAATAACATATGACAATGAGGAAGACCACGTTTTTGGAATTCGACAACGTATAAATCTATAATAATAGAAAAAAATATTGAGATAAAAAGAGTTAGAAACATATTTTAAAGAAATGTAAATATTTTTTTAAAGCAATAACATAATTGAATATAAAAGTTTACGGTAAAATAAAATAATTTACTTGCTATTATGGTCCCAAATATCTGTCCAGATTTTATTATATGTAATAAATGATCTAATTTTATTTTAAAAATTCTACTTATGATATCTGGTCTATCACTAGATTTTTGTCCCGGAAGTAAAGCTAGAGCTCTTATAATTTCAGGCCATTTAGGATTGCATGTAAATGTTAAAAAAATATCAGGATTTTCATAATGTCTACATACTGCCATTGCGTCTTGATAGTTTTTACTCATATATCTTGGACTTCTAGCATGAGATGATGGTAAAATAATTCTTTTTCCAATTGTTTAAGGGTTAGTATCACCTTTAGTTATAGCATCTTGAATACCCATATAAAATTCAGATCTCAAATTATTTTTGTTTTGTCTAATAAAGTATAATCGATCTTCTTCAACAGTAGCATAAGCATCTGTAATATATTGTTGAAATAGTCTACCACTTTTAAACAATGTATTTCCTTCATTTAAACGTTGTTGTAATTGAAAGCATAAAATGATCTCATTAAAATTCATTTTTTAGATGGTTTTGTCCCTATAAAATTAGGATTCCATCCTATATTAGGTCTATATCCATCTTCACCATATGGAAATAATAAAGGATATTGTAATGACATGTAAGATGGATAGAGTTTATTAATTCTCTGTAAGTCACCTGTTTGACTACATATAATAATATCTCTTCCTTTTTCGTATTCACCAATATCACCAACAATTAAAGTTTCTATATCTGTTGAAGTTGGAAGGTCATATTGTGTACCATCCCCTTCTCGTCTACCTATTAATTAATTGCATTAACTGTGTTTTGTCAGTGTTATAAAATTTTTGAACAAATCTAAATAATTTAACTAATATATTTTTTTCATCTAACATTGTTATTAATTTTGTAATAATATTTTCATTTAAAGAATTTGAACTATTTGTTAATGTAAATATTGACATTCTATTTTGAATTTCATTTTCTGTATCATAAATATATAATTGTGCAAATTTTGGAGGATTGTTATCAACTAGAAGTAAAGATCCCATAAAATGATGTGTCTGACCACTAATCTTGAATATATAAGGTCCTAATGTTTCATTAATATTTGATTGAATGTTTTCCCCAAATGATGTAAAAGAAAACATTGAATTATACATTCTTATATTTTTCCTAAATTGTGTACTTAGATTTCCACTATAATAGTTTAATAATTCATCTAAAATCAGTGGTGTTTTTCTTTTAGAAGGTAATTTTATTTTTCCATTCTGACAACATGAAGAATATTTATATGGATATTTTTCTGTTCGTTCATTATTCTAAAATATTGCTCCATAATGTTCACATGTTGAGTCACAATCTCCAAGATCAATATATGCATTTAGATCACCTAATTTCATAATTTCATAAATAATTTTAAATTAGTTTCAAATAGAGGTGTTAACAATTTAGAGACAAAGATTTTAAGTTTAGGAATTACTTTCTTCAACCAACGTTGTATTTGACTGTTGAATTGTTGGTTCTAAAGGGATTTTAGTATTGATGAAAGTTTCACAAAACTGCGTATGTTTGGTTCGACGTGTCCTTATGTTTTCTGAATCTAACTCATGCTCGGCCGTCCTCCTTTTTTTGTTTTTGACACTTTTCGTAGTGTTTTGATGGAGAAAATTTTGGTTGAACTTTCTTTTCATTTTTATTATCTGTAAATTTTATTTAAAACAATTTTAATACAATAAAAAGTTTATTAGTTAGTAAAATTATTAATAAAATTTAAATTTTAAACATTAGTTTATTATTTTAACATATATTTAAGTGTTTTATGCTCAATTATGATGGAACACATGAGACAATTTTTTTAAAGTGTTGGCACAAATATATTTATTAAAATTTTAATGTAATCAACACTGTAATATGTTTATGTTCTATAGTTAACAAATGTTTATCTAAACATATATTCAAATTAATAAAAAAGAAGAAATAATAAATATAAAAAATGATAACATAAATGAAGGTAGTCAGAAGATATATTTAGAAGAAATATATAATAAAGAATTACAATTTTTTTTTTGTTTTTAAATTATAATAGACAAAGAAATTAAATAGTATAAACATTTTATAATTAAAAAATAATTTTATATTAATAAATAGAGATAATAATTAATACTACAAAAGAAGTATAAACAAATATGTATTACATTATTAACGGAAATAATTTATTTATATAAAATTTATATAAATATTTTATCATTAGATAAAATGAAATACTTTTTGAAAGTTAACGTTAAAGAATTTTTATAAATCTTTAAAAAGCTTGTTAAATATATATAATAAGTTAAATATACATAATTTATTTTTAATGTGTTACATATGTTAATAAATTTATTTTAAACAAATATAAAATATGAACAGTGTATAAATAAAACATTTAAAACTTATTTCTATCGTTACAGAGCTCACGTTTGTATTTGAGAGAATTAAGTACAACTCGAGTGTCAGGTGTACACAAATGCTACTCAAATTTGTAGTCAATGGTAGAAACTGAAACGAAACAATAAATCTGTTTCAAATAAGCACAATATAATAAATACTTGTATTATTAATTAGTACATATATATTAAAGTTGTGAATTATAAAAAACAAAAAAAAATAATATTATTTACAATAGATTCACGTTAATATTCAAATATTGTATATATTTATACTTTTTTAATTATACTTTTGTATATAAAATTTAATGTTGCATATTGTATGAAAATAACATATATTGTTTACATATTGTTTACACTGTTTTTGTAAAAATGTCTTAAAAATGAAATTTTAAATGTTAGATATTGTTTAAAAAGATGTAAACAATGTTTTCGTAAAAATGTCATAAAAATAAAACTTTAAATGTTATATTGTTTAGATATTATTTAGGAAGATAAAAAACATAAGAAAAAAATAAGGAATACGGCAAAGGTATACGTTCAATTGATGAATTAATAACATAAGCAACATTTAAGGACTAAAACAAAAATTGTCCATTTAACAAAATTAAATAATAGTGTAAGTATTTATATTTTACTGCTAATAACATATACTAACTAAATTATTACAGAATTTGTACTAAAAACATAAAAAAGATTAGATAACATAAATAATGCAAATATAAAAAACATAAAGAATATTTATACAGTGTGATTGGAACTAAATCTACCAAAATGTTCCATAAACAAAAAAATTGGTTCAATTGACGAACCAAGAACAGAGGTAGTGATAAAAATAGTAAAAGAAAAACTCTTCAATAAAATTAGATGAAGATATGTTTATAAATGTTACATAAAAATTGTCCTCTGCATAAAAAGGAAATGTCAACAAATTAATATAAGAAATATAAAGAAAATCTAACTTTTAGTCAAATAACAATAAGTTATGTAATATAAACATTAAACAATGTTTTACAAATAATATTAACAAACTGATTACAAATATAATTATAATTATATAAAATAGTGACCATATATATTAATAACTTAATATAAACACTTAAAAAATCATAGTAATATAATACATAAAATTTTAAGAACACTAAAAAATAACATGAAAGAATTAAGAAAAAAATACCTTAGAAGAAAGGCAATTCTCTGAAACAACTCTTTCCTAAAGAGTGACTGCAACAATTCAAGAGAAGAAAAATGTGAAAATACTGAAGAAAATATTGAAGAACTAAAAATGAAAACTTAAGAGTTTCTTTTTAACATTAACAATGGCAGCAGGAAAGCAACATATATTGTAGTAGTGACAAATTAAAGAGAACATAGAATGTAAAAAAAATAAGAAGGATAAAATATCAAAAATCTTATTTAAAATAGTCAATTGCATAAATAATAGTTTAAAAAAATAGATGAGGAAATTAAATAGATAAATATAAACAATTTGGTTTAGGTATTTGTCTTTAATTGCTAACATCACGCATTAGAAGTAACTGGAATAAAATTTAACAATGCCCTTCAGTGCCAACTGAATTATTAAAAGGATTTATGAAGATTAAGAAAGGAAAAAGAAATGAAAAAAAAAAGCCGACATAAAAATAACCTAAATTGACAAACCAACAATAGAGACGGTAGTAAAGAAATAGAATGAAATCCCTTAAGCAAAATCAGATAAAGAACAAATCATTTTAAGAGTAGAAAATGATAATAAAAATAATATACTGTTGACAAAACTAAATAAATAAAAGAATATAAATCTTAAATAATCCGGGCTATGTCAAGGCTTGCTAATTCATTATAAACAGTTATTTAAAACAAAAACCCAAAACAACATCAACCTCAACAAATTAAAACCGAGGATAAAATTGTGCAATCACAACAAATTTTAGGACACAACCGGAATTGTTCTAAAAATTAAGGATAAGAAAGACCGGGCACTATTCTAAGAACAGTAACCCGGGTGCCTCCTTTAGTAGTATGTATAATAGGGTTTTTTTTTTTTTATATTTTTGAGTTATGATGACTTGAGTGATGATTTTGAGTTGAGTTTGAGTTATAACTTGAGTTGAAGTTGTAACTTGAGTTTGTGTTTGGATGTGCACATTTAAGTTATAATTTAAATTGAGAATTTTTTTGAGTTTGTGTTTGGGTGGGTCAAAATTTAAATTTGTATTTAGATAGTATTTTAATAAAAACTCAATAATGATGAAAAATTTTAATAAGGTATATGGGTGGGGTTTTATTCATCTTTTCGTTGTGAATGTATAGAAAAAAATCATCTCAATCTGAATTAAAACGAAAAGTTATAGCATTTTTAAGAATATAATAAATACTATTCATTAACTTGAGTTCGAGTTTATAAATTCGAGTTGAAGGGGAAACTTGAACTCGAGTTTAGCTCCAAAATTGAGTTCAAACTCGAATTCAAACATGAGTTCAAACTTAAATTTTACAAAAGAACATAAACTTGAATAAAATTGTAACTCGAGTTCAAACTTTTTCTGAGTTTCATTGCAAAAGAACAACCCCATAATTGTTCGTGAAAATCCTTCCTTACCGCAAGTGTACAGTGTCAAGTTTTAATAGTAAAGAGTGAGAAAGAATATCGTCCTCAATGATTGAAAATCAAATTCTTATCTAAGTACTATATTTAAAATATTCTTAATTTTATCTAGAAAATCGATTTAGAAAAGTAATTGAAAAATAACTAAATAATTAAATTAAACGTAAATAAAACACGGAAGTTAGACACAAGGGATGAATAACAATTGGATAAAACATCTAGAGGAATGATTTCATCTAGCCTTCAATTATGTTATCATGCTAATTTATGGTTACTATGGATTTCATAACACACTATAGGCCAAAGAATCCTAATATCTTTAACTCTCTCTCCCGAGTGCCAAGTCAATTGTATTTTTAAAACCTAAATTCTATATCCCTATAACAATTCAAGATATTAAAAATACTTTAATGGCATGTTTACTTATCAGGAGTAGAGAATGGGAATTGAGATTCAGAATCAACTCTATGTTTACTTACCCATTTATATCCTGGAATGGGAGTGAAAATGTGTGGGTCTCACACTAATTTGGGGTTGAGGAATGGAATTGGTACTCCCCCCACCCCAACCGGATTGCCACTCTCAATCCTGATATTAAATGCAAAATTATGAATTTACCTTTAATTTTTCTCCTTTATTTAACTTTCTGGGGTTTATTTCCCCCTTTCTCTCTCAGCCATTTACCATCCCCTCTTCTGCCAGCTCTTCAATTTGCAGGTAGGCCATAAAGCATCCTTTATTTTTGTTTGCGTTTTGTTTTGTTTGTTTTTTTTTTTTTTTTTGTGTTGAACACGTTGATAATGCTTTAGTTTAGCTACTTTTACTGTCAAGGTTTTGCTGTTCTTTTCCATGTGCGGGTGTGTGTGTCCTCTTCTAGCTTTTCATTTTTTTTCCTTATTTTAATTTAATTTTTTATCCCTCTTTATTTCTTAAAACTCTTATATCTATCTTATTTTAGAAATTTCTACTATAAGATTAGAAAACTAAAACTATCAATAATTTTTATCCCTCTTTATTTCTCGTGATTCTAGTACTCTAGTTTTTTTTTCTTTTTTTCTTATAATTTGATTCTTGTGTTATGCCTATTGTTGTCCATTTTATAATATACAATGTAATACTAAATCTAATTTTATATGTTGATAATGTAGAGTAATCATGTCTAGACTTTTAGTACGAAAGAAGAGAGTGGTTGTAGTGATAAAAGATATAGTTATGATGTTACAAATGATTATGTTGTCTCTTAGTGGGTTTGGATTGGACAATGATAAGATGATATTACAATGTGAAAAAAATGTGTATGATGAATATGTTAAGGTACGTGTAATAAACTTTTTTCACAATGGTTGTTACTTGGTTATTATTTAGTGAATTAACAAATGTTATTTAACTTGTTTAACAGAAGTGAAAAGATGCTGCTAGTTTATATGAAAAACCTTTTCCTCATTTTTACACTTTGGGTGAAATTTATGCACGTGATCGAGCTACAGGCATTGGTGCTGGAAATGCAGATGATGATGAGGAAAAGGTCCGCCAACAAGATACCATGAATGTACATTTGGGTGTTGACTCAAATATGAATGCCTTTGAAGAGAATTTCATGGAAAATGATATGTACTACAATCAGCAACCAAGTGTTCAACAGGGCCAACCATCTGAAAGCTCTCCAACTTGTATCAAGAAATGCTGACAATTGATGTGCTTTCCACTGCTGACAAGGATTTAGTTAGATTACAAGCCAACTTATATCAAGAAATGCTGAAAATTGATGGCTTAGATGATGATCAAGTATATGATGCTACCAATATTTTAGCAACAAAGCATGATTTGCTACATGTATTTTACAACATTTCGGATCAACTCAAGAAGGGATACATCCTCAAAATTCTTAGTCGTGGGGTTTAAGTGTTAGATTAGCAAATTATTAGTTTACTTAAATTATGTTGGTACTTTGAATTATGCTTAGGATATATTTTTTGATTTATGACTTGGAACTTCAAAATTTGAAAGTTTATGACTTAAAACTTAGTTATTTTGTTCTTATTTTATTTCATCATCATATTCTTTTCTTGAAATTGAGTAAAAATTTATTGAGAAAAATAACTTAGATGATTTATTAGGTGTGATTAAAAAAATCTAATTACTAGTTAGTTATTCTAATATTAAGATAGTTAGCATAATATACAATTTTTTTTAAAGTTCAACACACAAAAATCTACTAAAAGGGTAGGTAAGTAAATTTATAACAGTTTATTCAGATTCTGAGTGTAAGTAAACACATGAATTGGATTGGGATTGATTTCGATTCCGATTCCGATTCATGGAACCTAAGTAAACAACTTATTTTGACTCTGATTTCTGACTTCGATTCCTACGCACTCCGAATCCTGTCCATTCCGATTACGGATAAGTAAATATGTCTTAAGAATGTTAACTCTTTAATTTAGCCTCAAAGTATTTTATATGCCTCCCGAACTATATAAAATTCCAGGTTATATTATCCCACAATCACACCTAAAATTTCCTCTCCCGAGTATACAATTTTAGATGAATAAATCCAATTTACACCAATAAATCAGAAATAATTAAAACAAGATAATATAAATAGCATGAATGTAATTCTCATAGAAATATATTACCAACAAGCAGCACCATTTTTTTGATGAATATTCTATTTTTTTATAATTTTCTTTTATTTTTTTAATTTGAAAAATAAAATAAAATAAAAATGACGTCAAAAAATTATGAAATCTTGTAGACACAATCCCTAAATTTTTTTGGGCTTGCATCCAAAAAATGACCACAAAAAATGATAAAAAAAAGTAAAACACTGTCAAAATGCCCCCGGCCCGCGTAGTGCAGTGCCCACGGGCCGGGATGGGTCAAAAATTTACATTTCTATTTATGTTCTATATTCTAAAATTAATATACGATTTTTAGGAATTAATGCAACAAGCAGCACCATTTTTTGATGAATGTTCTATTTTTTATCATTTTTTTTATTTTTTGTCTATGAAAAATAAAATAAAATAAAAATGATGTCAAAAATTTATGGGCATGTCTGCAAAAAATTTCCCTAAAAAATGACAAAAAAGTAAAATACTATCAAAAAGCACCCAATCCGCGTAGTGGGGCACCCAACGGCCGGGATGGGTCAAAAATTTATATTTTTATTCATGTTTTGCATTCTAAAATTAATATACGATTTTTAGGAATTAATGCAACAAATGACGCCATTTTTTGACGAATATTCTATTTTTTTATGATTTTCCTTATTTTTCGTACTTGGAAAACAAAATGAAATAAAAATGATGTCAAAAAATTATAAAATTTTACAAACATGATCCTTACATTTTTCTGGGCTTGCCTGCAAAGAATGGCCACAAAAAATAACAAAAAAAGTAAAACGCTTTTAAAAAGCCCCCGGCCCACGTAGTGGGATGCCCAGGGGCTGAGATGGGTCAAAAATTTATACTTTTATTTATGTTTTACATTCTAAAATTAATATACAATTTTTAGGAATTAATGCAACAAGCGGTACCATTTTTTGATGAATATTCTTTTTTTATGATTTTTTTTATTTTTCATCTTTGAAAAATCAAATAAAATAAAAATGACCTCAAAAAATTATAAAATTTTGCAGACACAATTCTCACATTTTTCTGGGCATGCCTGTAAAAAATAGTCATAAAAATGATTAAAAAAAAAGTAAAACGCTGTCAAAAAGCCCCTGACCCGCATAGTGGGGTGCACAAGGGCTGGGATGGGTAAAAAATTTACATTTTTATTTATGTTTTGTTCTGAAATTAATATACAATTTCTAGGAATTAATGCAATAAGCAACACCATTTTTTGATGAATATTTTATTTTTATGATTTTTTTTATTTTTTATCTTTGAAAAATAAAATAAAATAAAAATGATGTTAAAAAGATCTAAAATTTTGTGATCCTTATATTTTTCTAGGCATGCCTCCAAAAAATGGCCTCAGAAAATGACAAAAAAAAGTAAAATGCTGTCAAAAGGCCGCTGGCCCGCGTAGTAGGGCGCCTAAGGGCTGGGATGGGTAAAAAATATATACTTTTATTTATGTTTTACATTCTAAAATTAATATATAATTTTTAGGAATTAATGCAACAAGCGGCACCATTTTTTGATGAATATTCTATTTTTTATGATTTTCTTTATTTTTCATCTTAGACAAATAAAATAAAATAAAAATGACATCAAAAAAATTATGAAATTTTGCATACACGATCCTTACATTTTTCTGGACATGCCCGCAAAAAAAGGCCCAAAAATGACTAAAAAAGTAAAACGCCGTTAAAAAGCCCCCGACCCACATAGTAGGGCGCCCAGGGGCCGAGATAGGTCAAAAATTTACATTTTTATTTATGTTTTGCATTCTAAAATTTATATTCGATTTTTAGGAATTAATTCAACAAGCAACACCATTTTTTGATGAATGTTCTATTTTTTTTTATCATTTTCTATATTTTTCGTCTATGACAAATAAAATAAAAATGATGTCAAACAGATCTAAAATTTTATAGACACGATCCTTGCATTTTTCTAGGCACATCTGCAAAGAAAAAGCCCCAGATATGAGAAAAAAAGTAAAACGCTATCAAAAAGCCCTTGGCCCGCGTAGTGGGGCGTCCAAGGGCTGAGATAGGTCAAAAATTAATATTCTTATTTATGTTTTGGATTCTAAAATTAATATATAATTTTTAGGAATTAATGCAACAAATGACACCATTTTTTGATGAATATTCTATTTTTTACGATTTTTCCTATTTTTCCTACTTAAAAAATAAAATAAAATAAAAACGACGTCAAAAAATTATGAAATTTTACAGACACGATCTTTACATTTTTCTGGGCTTGCTTGCAAAGAATGGCCACAAAAATAAACAAAAAAAGTAAAACGCTTTTAAAAAGCCCCTGGCCCGCATAGTGGGTTGCCCAGGGGCCGGGATGGGCCAAATATGTATACTTTATTTACGTTTTGTATTCTAAAATTAATATACAATTTTTAGGAATTAATGCAATAACCAGCACCATTTTTTAATGAAATTCTCTTTTTTATGATTTTCTTTATTTTTCATCTTTGAAAAATCAAATAAAATAAAAATGACGTCAAAAAATTATGAAATTTTAGAGACACGATTCTTACATTTTTCTAGACATGCTCGCAAAAATGGGAACTAAAAAATGACAAAAAAAAGTAAAACACTGTAAAAAAGCTCCTAGCTCACGAAGTGGGGCGCTATGGGGCCGGGATGAGTCAAAAATTTACATTTTTATTTTTGTTTTGCATTCTAAAATTAATATACGATTTGCAGGAATTGGTGCAATAAGTAACACCATTTTTTGATGTATATTCTAATTTTTATCGTTTTCTTTCTTTTTCATCTTTGAAAAATAAACCAAAATAAAATAAAAATGATGTGAAAAAGATCTGAAATTTTACAGACACGATCCTTACACTTTTTCGGGTATGCCTACAAAACATGGCCCCACAAAATGACAAAAAAAAGTGAAACGCCGGCCAGCGTAGTTGGGCACCCAGGGGCCGAGACGGGTAAAAAATTTACATTTTTATTTATCTTTTGCATTCTAAAATTAAAATACGATTTTTTGAAACTAATGCCACAAACGGCACCATTTTTTGATGAATATTCTATTTTTTGTGATTTTCATTATTTTTTGTCTTGAAAAATAAAATAAAATAAAAATAATGTCAGAATGATATGAAATTTTGCAGACACGATCGTTACATTTTTCTGAGCATGCCTGCAAAAAATGGGCACCCCTAGGGCAACCCCCGGGAAATCCCCAGGGCATCCCTGGGAAACCCCCGGGGCACCCCCAGGACAATCCCAGGACACCCACTGGATACGCCTGGGACACCCCCGGGACACCCCGGGGAACCCCCGGGGCACCCCCGAGACACCCCCAGGACATCTCCGCGGCACCCCCAGGCCACCCCCGGGGCGCCCCCGGGACACCCCCGGGTCACACCCCGGGCACCCCGAGTGCACCCCCGAGGCGCCCCCGGGACCCCAGGAAACCCCCGGGGCACCCACGGAACATAACCGGTCACCCCCGGGACACCCCTGGGGAAACCCTGAAACACCCCCGGGGCATCCCAGGGACACCCTAGAGAGACCCCAAGGAAACCCCCGGGGTGCCCCTAGGGCACCCCCGGGACACCCCAGGGCACCTCTGGGACACCCACGGCACCCCCGGGACACCCCCTCAGAAACCCCGGGACACCCCCAGGACACTGCCGGGGTGCCCCCGTCACACCCAAGGGAAGACCCCCGGGACATCCCAGGGGCAGCCCTGGGGAACCCCCGAGACACCACCGGGGCGCCCCCCCGAGCACCCTCGGGGCGCCCTCAAATCGGGCACCCCTGGGACACAACTGGGAAACCCTCAAGGAAACACTAGGACCTCCCGGGCACCCCCGGGACACCCCCGAGAAGACCCCAGGGACACCGCCAGAGACCATCGGGACACCAATGGGGCGCCGCAAGGCACCCCAGGACACCCCTGGGGCACCCCTGGGACACCTCCGGGCAACCCCGGCCTACCCCCGGGACACCCCCGGGGCACCCCTGGGATACCCTTGGGGCACCCCCGGGGCATCCCTGGGAGACCGCCGGAAAACCACTGGGAGACCCCTCGGGCACCCATGGGACACCCCCCGAGCACCCCCGGGACACCACTGGGGCAACCTTGAGACACCCCCGGGCACCCCGGGGGCATCCGCAGGACACCCCCGCGACACCCCCGGGGAGCCCCCAGCGCACCGCCGGGACACCCCAGGGCACCCACGGCATCCCCGGGACACCGCCGGGACACCCCTAGGACACCCCCGTGGTGCCCCCAGGGCACCCCCGAGACATCACTGGGACACCCTTGGGGCACCCCTAGGGAGCCCCTAGGCCCCCCGGGGACACTCCCGGGGTAACTCCGGGACACACCCGGGGAAACCCCGAAACCCCTGGCACCCCCGGGACACCGCCGGGACACCCCAGGGCACCCACGGCACCCCCGGGAAACCGCTGGGACACCCCCGAGACACCCTTGGGAAACCCCTGGGGCACCCCTAGGGAGCCCCTAGGCCCCCCGGGGACACTCCCGGGGTAACTCCGGGACACCCCCGGGACACACCCAGGGAAACCCCGAAAACCCCAACCCCCCCGGGACACCCCCGGTCACCCCCAGGACACCCCTGGGGCAACCCCAGCACACCCTCGGGGCATCCACTGGGCATCCGTGGGACACCCCAAGGACCACCCCAGTGCACCCCCGGGGACAGAACGGGCCACTCCCGGGACACCCCTTGAGCAAGCCCGGGACACTCCTGGGGTACACCCGGCGCACCCCGGGACTCGCAAGAGACACCCCCAGGGCACCCCCGGGACGCCCGTAGGGCACCTCCGGGACACCCACGGCACCCCCGGGACACTAGGCGTAACCCAGGGACACTGCAAGGACACCCTCGAGACACCGATGAGGCGCCCCCCGAGCACCCCCGGGGCGCCCTTGGGGAGCCCCAAAGGCGCAACCCAGGCACCCTTGGGACACCCTCTGGGCACCGCTGGGACACAACTTGGACACCCTCGGGACTCCCTCGGGCACCCCCGGGGTGACCCCGGGGCACCCCCGCAACACCACCAGGCCCCGCAACACCACCAGGACACCGCCGGGGTGCCCCCCGGGCACCCCTGGCACACCCCCGGGGAAACCCCGGGAACCCTCCAGGCACCCCTGGGCTCCCCTGGGGCACCCCCGCGACACCCCCGGGAAGACCCCCGAGAGACCCTCGGGACACCCCTGGGGCACCCCCAGGAACCCCCGGGGCACCCCCTGGGACACCCCAGGGACAACCCCGGCCCACCCCCGGGGCACCCCCGGGACACTGCCAGGACACCCCCGGGGCGCCCCTAAGGCGCCCTCGGGACACCCCCGGGGCACCCCTGGGACACCCCCGAGTCACCCCTGGGGCGCCCCCAGACCCCCCGGGGACACTCCCGGGGTGACCCCGGGACATTCCCAGGACACCCCAGGGAGACCTCCCGGACACCCTCGGGACACCCCCGGTCACCCCCGGGACACCCCTAGGGCAACCCCGGCACACCCCCGAGGCACTCCCGGGGCATCCCCGGAGCACCCCCGGGACACCCCTATGGTGCCCCCCGGGCACCGCCAGCACACCCCCGGGGAAACCCCGGGACCCCTCTAGGCACCCCTGGGCGCCCCTGGGGCACCCCCGCGACACCCTCGGGAAGACCCCCGGGATACCGCCGAGAGACCCTCAGGACACCCCCGGGGCGCCCCCAAGAACCCCCCGGACACCCCCGGGGCACCCCCTGGGACACCCCCGGGACAACCCCGGCCCACCCCCAGGACACCCCCGGGGCACGCCCGGGACACTACCAGGACACCCCCGGGGCGCCCCCAGGGCACGCTCGGGACACCCCCGGGGCACCCCTGGGACACCCCCGAGGCACCCTTGGGGTGCCCCTAGACCCCCCAGGGACACTCCCGGGACACCCCAGGGAGACCCCCCGAGCACCCCCGGTCACCCCCAGGACACCCCTGGGGCAACCCCGGCACACCCCCGAGGCACTCCCGGGGCATCCCCAGAACACCCCCGGGGCATCCCCAGGACACCCCCGTGACGCCCCTGGGACACCACCGGGGCACACCCGTGGCGCCCCCAGGGTGATGTGAACATCAGGGATGCAAGAATTACTCATCAAAGTCGATCCGGAAGTGAGCCAACTAGTCTTACATGTCCATTGAGCCATTCCGGAAGAGATCCAATTGCATGGCCAACTTGCATGCCAATCCAGGACACACGTGCAAGGGGGAATTTCAAGAAGTTAGGCGTGTTTTCCAGCATGGGATAAAGTCAAATTACGGATAAAGACTTGCCTTTATCATAATCCTATCTTTTTAGGTTTAAGTTTCAATTTAAACATTTATTTTGCATAATAGGCGTTTTTAAGGAATGAGTTAGATTCAAATTCGGATTCCTCCCCTAAGAGATTATCTTTAGGCATTTAGAAGGAAGGAGTGGGAGTCAAATTCGGATTCCTTCCCTAGGATAAGTTTTAGGCTTGCGTTTATCTTGTTTTTAGGTTTATCTTATTTTAGGCTTCTATCTCATTATGGATAGAATATGACTTTTCAATTTTTAAACATTTTCAGCTTGTGAGATATTCTTCTTGAGTTCTTGAAGAACTATTCCAAACTTATCAAGGTTTTCCTCGGGGCACCACCGGGACACCCTAGGGCACACCGGGACGCTCCCGGACACCCCCGCGACACTCCCGGGGCAACTTTGGGACACCCCCGGGGCACCCCAGACGCCCCCGGGACACCCTTGGGGCACCCCGGGGGAAAAATTTACATTTTTATTTATGTTTTGCATTCTAAAATTAATATACAATTTTTAGGATTTTATGCAATAAGTGGCCCCATTTTTTTTTATGAATATTCTATTTTTAATGATTTTCCTTATTTTTCATATTTAAAAAATAAAAATAAAATAAAATAAAAATGACGTTAAAAAATTATGGAATTTTGCAGACACGACCCTTACGTTTTTCTGGCGACGCCCGCAAAATATGGCCCTAAAAAATGACAAAAAAGTAAAATGCTGTCAAAAAGTCCCCAGCCCACGTAGTGTGGCGCCCAGGGGCCGGGATGGGTAAAAATTTACATTTTTATCTATGTTTTACATTCTTAAATTAATATATAATTTTTAGGAATTAATACAACAAGCGGCACCATTTTGTGATGAATATTCTATTTTTTATGATTATCTTTATTTTTCATCTTTGAAAAATAAAATAAAATAAGAATGGTGTCAAAAAGATCTAAAATTTTACACACAGAATCCTTAGATTTTTTTGGGTATCCCTGCAAAACATGGCCTCAGAAAACGACAAAAAAAAAAACGCTGTCAAAAAGCCCCCGGCCCGCATAGTGGGGCGCCCAGAGGCCGGGATGGGTCAAAACTATATACTTTTATTTATGTTTTACATTCTAAAATGAATATACGATTTTTAGGAATTAATGCACAAACGGCACAATTTTTTGATGACTATTCTATTTTTTTTTATTTCCTTTATTTTTTGACTTTGAAAAATAAAATAAAATAAAAACGACGTCCAAAAAATTATGAAATTTTGAAGACACGATCCTTACATTTTTCTGGGCATGCCCACAAAAAATGGCCCTAAAATTGACAAAAAAAGTAAAACGATGTGAAAATACCATCGGCTCGCGTACTGGGGCACCCAAGGGCTGTGATGGGTTAAAAACTGACATTTTTATTTTTATTTTGCATTCTAAAATTAATATACATTTTTTAGGAATTAATGCAACAAGCAGCACCATTTTTTTGATGAATATTCTATTTTTTATGATTTTCTTAATTTTACGCATTTGAAAAATAAAATAAAATAAAAATGATGTCAAAAAGATTTTAACTTTTACAGACACCATCCTTAAATTTTTCTGGGTATGCTTGTAAAAAATGGCCCGAGAGAATGACAAAAAAAGTAAAATACTATCAAAAAGTCCCCCGCCCGCGTAGTGGGGCGTTCAAGGCTCGGAATAGGTCAAGCATTTGTACTTTATTTATGTTTTGCATTCTAAAATTAATATACGATTTTTAGGAATTAATGCAAGAAAAGGCACCATTTTTTGTAGAATATTTTAGTTTTTATGATTTTCTTTATTTTTCGTCTTTGAAAATTAAAATAAAATAAAAATGACGTCCACAAAATTATGAAATTTTGCAGACACGATCCTTATATTTTTTTGGGCTTGCCTACAAAAAATGGCAACAAAAGAGGACAAAAAAAAGTAAAGCACTGTCAAAAAGTCCCCGACCCGCGTAGTGGGGTGCTCTGGGACCAGGATGGGTAAAAAATTTACATTTTTATTTATGTTTTGCATTCTAAAACTAATATACGATTTTTGGGAATTAATGCAACAAGCGGCACCATTTTTTGATAAATATTCTATTTTTTTACTTTCTTTATTTTTTGTCTTTGAAAATAAAATAAAACTAAAATGGTGTAAAAAAGATTTGAAATTTTGTAGACATTATCCTTACATTTTTCTGGGCAAGACTGCAAAAAATTAGCCCCAGAAAATGACAAAAAAAATTAAAACGCTATCAAAAAGCCCTCATCCCGTGTAGTGGGGCGCCCAGGGGCCCATATGACTCAAAAATTTACATTTTTATTTAAATTTTGCATTCTAAAATTAATATACGATTTTTAGTAATTAATGCAACAACGACACCATTTTTTGAAGAATATTTTATTTTTTCTGATATTTCTAATTTTTCAAATTTGAAAAATAAATTACAATAAAAATGATGTCAAAATGTTCTGAAATTTTGCAGACACAATCTTTACTTTGTTCTGGGCATGCATGCAAAAGATTGCCCCAAAAAATGATAAAAAAGTAAAACGCTGTCAAAAAGCTCCCGGCCCGCATAGTGGGGCGCCCAAGGGCCGAAATGGGTCAATAATTTACATTTTTATTTATGTTTTACATTCTAAAATTAATATACAATTTTTAAGAATTATTGCAACAAATGACACCATTTTTTGAGGAATATTCTATTTTTTATTTTTTTCTTTATTTTTCGTCTTTGAAAAATAAAATAAAATAAAAATGATGTTAAAATTTTCTGAAATTTTGTAAACATGATCCTTACATTTTTTGGGCATACCTGCAAAAAATGGCAACCAAAAATGACAAAAAGGTAAAACGCTGTTAAAAAGTTCCCGGCCCGCGTAGTGGGGCGCCCAGGGGCCGGGATGGGTCAAAAATTTATATTTTTACTTACTTTCTGTATTCTAAAATTAATATACCATTTTTAGGAATTAATGCAACAAGCGGCACCCTTTTTTGATGAATATTCTATTTTTTTTTATGATTTTCCTTATTTTTCGTATTTGAAAAATTAAATAAAATAAAAATGACATAAAAAAATTATGAAATTTTACAGACACGATCCTTACATTTTTCTGGGCTTACCTGAAAAAAATGGCAACAAAAAATGGCAAAATAAGTAAAAAGCTATCAAAAAACCCTTGTCCGCGTTATGGGGCGACCAGGGGCCAGGATGGGTCAAAAATTTAAATTTTTATTTAGATTTTACATTCTAAAATTAATATACAATTTTTAGGAATTAATGTAACAAGCAGCACCATTTTTTAATAAATATTCTATTTTTTATAATTTTCTTTATTTTTCATCTTTAAAAAATAAAATAAAATAAAAATTATGTCAAAAAGACCTAAAATTTTGCAGAAACGTTCCTTAAATTTTTCTGGGTATGCCTACAAAAAATGGCCCCATAAAATGACAAAAAAATATAAAATGCGGTCAAAAAGCCCCCGGTCCGCATAGAGGGGCGTCCAGGGGTTGGGATGGGTCAAAAATATATACTTTTATTTATGATTTACATTCTAAAATTAATATACGATTTATAGGAATTAATGCAACAATTGGCACCATTTTTTGATGAATATTCTATTTTTTATGATTTTCTTTATTTTTCATCTTTGAAAAATAAAATAAAATAAAAATGATGTCCAAAAAATTGTGAAATTTTACAAAAACGATCATTACAATTTTCTAGGCATGCTGAAAAAATGGCCCAAAAAATGACAAAAAAGTAAAACACTGTCAAAAAGCCCCCGGCCCGCGTAATGGGGCGCCCAGGGGCTTGGATGGGTCAAAAATTTACATTTTTATTTTTGTTTTGCATTCCAAAATTAATATACGATTTTTAGGAATTAATGCAACAATCGGCACCATTTTTTAACGAATATTCTATTTTTTAATGATTTTCTTTATTTTTCATCTTTGAAAAAAAATTAAAATAAAAATGATGTAAAAAAGATTTGAAATTTTGCAGACACGATCTTTACATTTTTCTGGGCATGCCTGTAAAAGATGGCCCTAGAAAATGACAGAAAAGTAAAATGCTGTCAAAAAGCCCCCTGTCCGCGTAGTGGGGCGGCTAGGGGCTGAGATGGGTAAAAAATTTACCTTTTCTTTTATGTTTTGCATTCTAAAATTAATATACAATTTTTAGGAATTAATGCAACAAACGACACTATTTTTTGAGGAATATTTTATTTTTTATGATTTTCTTTCTTTTTCATCTTTGAAAAATAAAATAAATTAAAAATGATGTCAAAATGTTCTAAAATTTTGTAGACATGAACCTTACATTTTTCTGGGCATGCCTGCGAAAAATGGGCACCCCTGGGGCATCCTTAGAGCACCCCCGGGACACCCCCGGAGCACTCCCGGGTCACCCTCGAGACACCCCCGGGACACCCTCGGGACACCCCCGGGGCATGCCTGTGGCACCCCCAGAGCACCCCCGGGACACCCCCGGGGCAACCCCAGGACACCCCCGGGGCGCCTCCGGGACACCCCCAGGACACCCTCGGGACACCTCTGGGACACCCTCGGGGCACGCCCGTGGCACCCCTAGAGCATCCCCGGGGCAATCTCGGGACACCCCTGGGGCAACCTCGGGACACCCCCGGGGCGCCTCCAGGACACCCCCGGGGCACCCCCGGGACACGCCCGGGACAACGGAGGGACACCCCCAGGACACTCTCAGGAGACCCCCGAGAGACCCCTGGGACCCCCATGGGGAAAAAATTTACATTTTTATTTATGTTTTACATTCTAAAATTAATATACGATTTTTAAGAATTAATGCAACAAGCGGCACAATGTTTTGATGAATATTTCATATTTTATGATTTTTCTTATTTTTCGTATTTGAAAAATAAAATAAAATAAAAACGACGTTAAAGTATGACCGAGTTTGTAATAAAATGTTAAAATATTTAGGACTCGTTGAGTTTGTGGATTTAAGTTTTTAATTTGAGTTAAAATGTGATTTTATATGAGAGTTTTTCACTATAGTAGAAAAGTTAAATATAATTTCTTATGAGAGCTTTTAACTGTAATAAAATTGAAATTAAAAACTCAAATTAGTGAAATAAATGCAGATTTAAGGTGCTCAAAATGAAAATAAATAAATAAATAAAAACTAAAAAAAAAAACTTGTTGAATACCGAGACCATGACCATCGAGCTCGTCCTTTTGTTCTAATAACACAAAAATCTCGGTAAAATATTTTCGAGAAACAACAGCAAGAAGAGAGAGGAGAGAGAGAGACAGAGAGAGAGAGAAAGCACACACAAAAGTAAAAGCCCTTGATTAGCTCCTCTCCGGCTTGCGGAACAATGAAAGCACCAAATGGCAATGGTTACCGCAAGGGCTTCTGGTAATCCTTATATCTTTCGTCTCTTCGGAAATTTCACTACCCGAACGCACACACAAAAGTTAAAATCCATTTGCTTCGCCCTTGATTAGCTCCTCTCCGGCTTGCGGAACAAAGAAAGCACCAAATGGCAATGGTTACCGCAAGGGCTTCTGGTAATCCTTATATCTTTCGTCTCTTCGGAAATTTCACTACCCAATTCCGTTCTTATGCATCTCGTAGCAGTATTTTTCAGAATTCTGTTGCCCATTTGGAGAAATTGATCCAAACACGGTGTAAATCTCGAAACCTAACGGTAGAAGAAGCTTTGGGTTACTTCAATTCCATGATTCAAATTCGTCCCATTCCCTCTATTTGGGCTTTCAATCAATTGTTTGGCTCACTCTCCAACATGAATCAGTATTCCACTGTTGTCTCTATGTATAGAGTGATGATGGGTTGTGATCATTTTCGGCCCGATGTTGGTACAATGAATATTGTTATCAAGTGTTTTTGTTGTTTGAAGAAGGTGAAATTTGGTTTCTCTGTTCTGGGAACTATCTTTAAGGGTGGCCATCGGCACGATGCTTCTACACTGAATACACTGCTTGACGGGCTTTGCAAGGAGGGCTCGTTCGCGGCGGCGTCGGAGTTGTTTCAGGAAATAGTAGAGAAGGAACACCCTTATAGTGATTTCACTTTTGCGATTATCATTAATGGCTTTTGTAAGGCCAGAGAAACTTGGAAGGCGCTTGAGCTACTTAAGCAAATGTTTAATAACCAGAGGATTAAACCCACTTTGCATTGTTTTAGTCCAATCATTGATAGCTTTTGTAAAGAAGGACGGATAGATGAGGCCTTGAGCCTGTTTCTAGATATGATTGACTGTGGTGTAGTGCCAAATATCATCTGTTATAATGCTTTGATTTTTGGGTTGAGCAAATCAGGTCGTTGGGAAGAAGCCAGGAGAGTTTTGGCTGACATGCTTGATTTTGGAGTTTCACCTGATACGATTACGTGTACAACTTTGATTGATTCTCTTTGCAAGGAAAACAAAACTCAAGAAGCAATTTCGCTATTTGAGTTGATGACTAGGAAAGGCATAGAGCCTAACGTTTGGACATTCAATTCTTTGATATTTACTTTGTGCAAGCATGGTCGATGGAAAGAAGTGACCGATTTCATAGAAAATATGACCAACTACGGAGTCTCTCCTGATATTGTTACATACAACATTTTGTTGGATGCTCAGTGCAAGCAAGGGAGAACCACAGGGGCGCTTCATCTTGTTGAAGCAATAATTAATAAAGGTGCGCTTCCTGATGGCATGACCTACAGCTTCTTACTTAATAGATTGTGCCATTCAGGTAGATTTGAAGAAGCCGAGAGATTATTTGGTGACATGGCTAGTCAGAAGATTTTTCCTGACAATATAACTCTAAATGTAATTTTGAATGCTCTGTCCGATGAAGGGATGATGGAGAAATCTCAGAAATTAGTTGATGCAATGATTGAACAAAATAAAGAGCTTAATATTATTACTTATAACATCTTGATTAAGGGATACTGTCTGCAAGGTAAAATGGATAAAGCAAAAGACGTGTTTGATCAGATGGCAAAAAAGGGTGTTCTTCCTGATACGATTTCGTATAACACCTTGGTTAATGGTTATGCACGAATTAATAAATTCGGCATCGCTCTCAAGCTTTACAATGACATGATCCAAAAGGGATTGGCGCCTAATCATGTAACACACAACACTTTGAAAAAAATTCGTGCTTATAGGCGTAAGGCATCCATACAATAACTTTGGGTGAGGTGAGATTAAGAACTAATCACCCCACTATTATGCTATTTTATATGCTATTTATCACAAGTTGGACGTAGCCTCGTTTCAAGGATAGGAGACTGAACAAGGATGCTGTAATTTTTTTATTTTTTATTTGTTTTGAAGGTGAACTGGATAAATGCATGATCCGCATATCATATTGCCAGTACAGTTAGAAAATTTTCTTATATTTGTATTCCACAAAGCATATTGTTTTTTGTATTGAGTGTCATTGGTTCATTTTTTTCTTGGGCGTTTTGGTATCAAATTGTATATTCATGTCCATTATATCTTCTGTTTACACTTATGATATGTTTCTCTATTACTTTCATAGAAATGGTGTAGATGCCAGTTAAGGCTAGCTCAAGTAGTTGAGTGCGTGAATGTGTGATCCAGGATTTAAATCCTGGTGGTTTTATTTCTTCTTAATATAGTAGGAGCCATAGGCTATTAAAAAAAAAAACATAGAAAAGGTGGAGATGATGAAGTTGGATATTTGGCTTAGTTAACATTTGGGTCTTGGATACAGCAGGTATAGATTGAAGTTGAGATAATTTTATATATATGTGTGTGTGTATATATAACTCATGATCGTTGATTTAACGTATACATACATTTGTTTTGTATACTTGGTTCTCCTCTTTTTTGTTTTAGATATATTGACTTGTCGAGGTACAATCAAATTTATCTTGTTTTGAGATATAAGGCAGTGGTCGGAATTGATCTGTTTCAATGACTTGCTGTCACCGCAGCATTTTGGAGCAGCATCTTCTTGGCAAACGCTATGTAATTCAGAAACAATGTGCAGATGCAAGGATAAAGATACAACCGAGTGTAGCTGAGAACCGGGAAAAGGTCTATCCTAAATGGATATACTTTAATCAGTGTGGACTCTTGTAAGTTTACTTTCCAACTCCTACCTTACTCTCCTCCTGGGTGAATTTAATCTTTTTTCCCCCCCCTTCTCTTGACATTGTTTAGACATTTATGTTAGAAAAATAAGGAAATCTTAATGTAAAAACTAAAACGGTACCTGTGTAATGCTTGCAAGTGATCATCTTATATCTAGTATAACATGCTTGAAAAGGTTGACAAGTCATAGCTGGTTTGCTTCAGTATTGTCAGTGCTGGATTCTTAAGAAATGTGTCTAGTGGTTATTTCAAGTGCTCACTCTTTCTTCTTTAACTTTAGGTTCTTATTTTCTGTTTTCAGCAATTGATCCGGAGAAACCAGTATATTTTTAATTAATCTCTGTTTCCTATAACATGACCCATTAAAAGGTTAACAAAACTAGATGTCACTACTCTCAGGCTTCACAAGGATTATCCAGGAAGGATTGGTGCTGGATCAAACTGTAGAAAAGTTAGAAATGCTGAGGTGTACATACTGGATTTACACTGGATTTACGGTTAGTTAGGATGATGTGTAATCTCGTGCTATAGTTAGTTTATTTCCTGATTTTCTGGTTAGTTAGATTTTGTTCCTAAGTTAATGGTAAGCCAGGCTATAAATGTATTGTAAACTCTGTATATTTTCAGGACGTTAATTCAGAAAGAATCAATTCAACCCAGCAGTGTTATTGTGTTTCTGTTAGGAACCTAATATTTAGAAGTCTTTTTCAATAGTCTTAAGGAGAGTATAAATAGGGGGTTTAGTGGCTAGGGAGGGGAGAATCAGATTTGTAGAGAGTGTCTAGTGCTGTGCACTATTTTGGAGGTCGGGGGTCCTCGAAACCGCCCATTTATCTTGTAATTTTCCATTTCTAGTATTGTTAATGAAGCATAGATTTTCAGGATGCTAACAATGGTATCAGAGCATCTATGATCCACGGAGCTCTTTGAGTTGAGAGAGAAACTTCGGGCTGCTCTAAGAGCTAATCACAAGGTTTTTGGAGGGAGTATGGGGGAACTCCAGGACCATGTGGGGAAGATTCGGACCCAGATGGGTGACGTGTAGGCGGCGCTGCGGAGGATGGAGGCACTGCTGGTGGTGCGGCCGATGGCCGGGGAGGCCGAGTTGGGTCGCGACGGCGAACGACGGGACGGGGAGAGGCGAGATCGTGCGCCTCGGGGCGAGGAGAGCCAAGATCGCATCGACCCAGGCGGAGTGAAGGTGCCAAATCGGGTGGATCTTCGCCGGGAAGCGCCGATTCGCGAAGATCGAGGCCGCGAGAGGGAGTTCCGACGCCGGAGAGATGTGGGTCTGATGGAAGAGTGCGAGATCCGTCACAATCTGGGGCTGGGTGCTCCGGATCTACAACGCAAGGGTCTGTTCGACGACGGGAGGAGGGCAGAAGGAGGTCGTGACCGTCGGGAGAGGGCGGCGGAGCTTGGTCGGCGACGGGAAGTGTAATGGGAGCCGGAGTTAGAGGAGGAGAGGCTTGCTCCGAGGCTGGGACGACATGGGCACCCTCGGAACAGGGAACCCAGCCCTGATTCGGTCGCGGTTGGGGCTGATTCCGGCCCGGTTTGGACCAGGCCTCGCAATTCCGGCGTGGAAAGGGCTGGTTCCGGTGCTGCAGCGACAGATTCCGGCGCGACGGAGGCTGGGCTTGACGATTTGGCTACTATTTGGACCGGGCCTCGCGATTCCGGCGTGAAAGGGGCTGGTTCCGGTGCTACGGAGGAAGATTCCGGCGGAATTGGAGTGGGGTCGATGAATTCCGACGCCCTTAAGGCTGGGTTTTGTGATTTTGACGCCATTGGGGCTAGCTCTGGCAAGATGATGGCTAGGACGGGGAATTCCGATGCGAAATCTGGCGATTTTGAGGTTGAATCCCGAAATTCTGTTCGGAAGTGGGCTGGGTCTAGTGTTTTTGGTATGGGCAGAGTCAATTTTGGGGTTGGGCCTCGTAATTACAATATTAGTAGGCCTAATTCTGGTGCAATGGCAGTCGAGCCTCAAAACTTTAACACTTTTGGGGCTGGAATGGTACGATTGCAGATGAGAATGAAGAAATTGGTGAGAGTGAGGCTGAAAGGTTGATGTCCTGGTTGGCTAAGAAGGAAACTCCCTTGGTGAGGATCGATTTGCCAATATTTTTTGTGACCATTGATGAGCTTGCGCAAAGAGTTTCAAATGAATTGATAGACTTTGTGCTTGCTTTCCAAGATACAAAGAAGATGGAGAAGAAAGTAATTGATTGGCTCCAATTTGAAGATATGACTTGCGAGGATAACATCAAATTGGGGACTCAAATCAAGGAACTAACAAAGCCTTTTATTCTTAATCATTTAGATGTTATTTTTCAATTTTATTTCTTGATTTTCACCTTGAGGACAAGGTGATTCTTTGGGGCGGGGGTAATGTTAGGAACCTAATATTTAGAAGTCTTTTTCAATAGTCTTAAGGAGAGTATAAATAGGGGGTTTAGTGGCTAGGGAGGGTGGAATCAGATTTGTAGAGAGTGTCTAGTACTGTGCACTATTTTGGAGGTCGGGGGTCCTCGAAACCGCCCATCTATCTTGTAATTTTCTATTTCTAGTATTGTTAATGAAGCATAGATTTTCAGGATCCTAACAGTTTCTTTCCTCTTATTTACCTTTATGGTATCAGAGCGATTAAAGGGAATATTGAGTAGAGAGAAATAATGTCGGATGCAAGCAGGATTGATGGCACTGAGGTAACCCCGGTTACCAATTAGCCAACTCCTAAAATTGCTCCCATTGCGGTTTCTGAAAGCACTTCTTTACAGATTACCACGCATAAACTAAATGGAAAAAATTTCCTTCAATGGTCTCGATCCATTCAAATGGTTATTAGAGGCAAAGGAAAAATAGGGTATCTGGATGGCACCATTGCCATGCCTAGTACTGATGACCTAACATTCCCAACTTGGGACACACAGAATTCCATGGTAATGGCGTGGTTAATTCATTCCATGGAAGAAAAGATAGGGGAAACTTATCTATTTTTTCCCACGGCAAATAAGATTTGGGATGCTGTAACCCTCTCCTATTCAGACCTTGAAAACTCCTCTAAGATGTTTGAATTGAGAAACAGAGCACGGGTTCTTAGGCAGGGGGAGAATGATGTGACCTAATATTTTAACGACCACACAAAGCTGTGGCAGGAACTGGACTTATTCAAAAGCTGCAACTGGAGAGATTCAGAAGATGCGGTACTTCATCAGCAAATGATCAACAAAGACAGGGTCTACGACTTCTTAGCTGGACTTAATAAGGAGTTGTACGAACCATCGATTGAGGAAATTTTCTCTGAAGTCCGTAAGGAAGAATGGCGGAAGAAGGTGGTGCTGAACGAGAACACAAGCCAGAGGATCTTAAGGACGAGGAAACAAGAAACCTCAGTTGTGGTGTGACCACTGTCAACGCCCACATCATACCAAGGAGACCTGTTGGAAGCTGCATGGAAAGCCAGTAGATTGGGTACCAAATAGACAAAGAAGCCGAGAGGCTAAAGGGCTCCAAACAATTCAAGGTTCTGAGGCAGAAAAAAAGATTGACAGCAATTCAGCCATGACATTTATAAAGGAGCAAATGGACTAGCTACGCAAACTTTTAGCTGCCACTCAAACCGCAAATCCTCAGTCTACGGGTACCTCCTTTTTGGTACAAAAAGGTATGAACTTTACAGCTTTTGGCAGTATATCTGTTAGTGGGGAATCATGTATAGTGGACTCTGGGGCCACAGACCTTATGACAGGTTGTGGGAATTTGTTCACTTCCTATACTCCTAGTCCTGGAACTCACAAAGTGAAGATAGCGGATGGGTCCTTTACAACGGTGGCTAGAATTGGGACCATTGAATTGAGTCCAAAGATCACTTTAAAATCTGTTCTCCATTTACCAAAATTATCATGCAATTTATTATCTGCTAGCAAAGTTACTAAAGATTTAAATTGTATGGTAAAAATCTCACAATCAGCTTGTATTTTTCAGGACCAGACTTCAGGGAGGACGATTGGCAGTGCTAGAGAGTTCGAAGGGTTATATTACTTCGAGGAGTCTAACGTGAATAGTCGGGTTCAAGCTGCAGTGTGCAATACCACTGTGTCTAGGAAGGAGAAAATAATGGTGTTACACTGTAGGTTAGGTCATCATAGTTTTGCGTATTTAAAGTATTTGTTTCCATCATTGTTTCAAACTCAAGATTCCTTTCAATGTGAAGTTTGTCAATTAGCAAAACATAAAAGAGTTCTTTATCCTTCATTATCTTATCGTGGATCTTATCCTTTTATGCTTATTCATAGTGACATATGGGGTCCATCTAGAATTCGTAGCTTAACCAACAAAAGATGGTTCATAACTTTTGTAGATGATCATACAAGAGTTTGTTGGGTGTATCTTTTAAAGGACAAATCTGAAACTACAAAAATTTTTCAAAACTTTCATTCCATGATTAAAAATCAATACAATAAGAGTATACAGATATTCCGTACCGATAATGGTACAGAATATTTCAATTCTTGCTTGTCCAACTTTACAACAAAAAATGGAATGATTCACCAAAGTTCTTGTGTAAATACACCTCAGCAAAATGGGATTTCAGAAAGAAAAAATCGCCATCTTTTAGAGGTAGCACGGGCTCTATTATTCACTTCAAAGGTTCCAAAAAGATTTTGGGGGGAGGCCATTTTAACTGCATGCTACTTGATAAATCGTCTGCCAACACGAGTTTTAAATTTTCAAACACCAGTTAAAAAACTACTTGAGTCGTATCCTGAGTCGCGTCTTTCTTCTTCCTTGGATTTTAAAATTTTTGGCTGTACAGCCTTTGTACATTATCATGACCAGAATCAAAGCAAATTAGACCCTAGATCTCTCAAGTGTGTTTTTGTAGGTTACTCCGCCACTCAAAGGATTTCGATGCTATTCCCCAGAAAAAAGGAAATTTTTCACGTCTATGGACGTTACTTTTTTTGAGGATCAACTGTTTTTTTTCAAAAAATTATCTTCAGGGGGAGAGTACGAGTGAAGAATATTTTGTGGAGCAAAATTCGGTTGGTGACGAGAGTTATTTAAATTCGGGTGAAAACAGAGCAGATTTGTGGGAATTTTTTTGGGATCCTTTGCCTAATTTTTCTCCTATTTCCTTGAGTGAAAATTCAAATTCTAGTCCAAGTTCTCAGGAAAATCCGAGTCTCACTCTAGAATCCCAGGAAAATCCACAATCTACTCAAATGCAAAATTTAAATCCCACTCAAACTGTGAATAATTCAAACAAATAGACCAGCCCTCAAAACTCTCAACCTACAAGTCTTCCTCATTCAAACTTTGAGTCAAACGTGGCACCAAATCCAAATCCCACAAACTTATCCGAATCAGGGGGAGTATTGCACACAGCCAGAACTGCTGACTTATTCTCGGAGGAAAAATTCGAAAAGTGACAATAATCCTGAAAATCCTCCCTGCCAACAACCCAATCCAGAGTCGGGTTCAAATACGAAAAGTGGTGATCTAGATGTGCCAATTGTTGTAAGAAAAGGGGTCAGGACATGTACACAACATCCCATATCAAAATTTCTGGGATATGAAAATTTGTCTGAGTCAGTTCAAGCTCTAATAACGAACCTTGCAGATGAAGAAATCCCTAAGAATGTGGTGGATGCCCTGAAATGCCCGAGTTGGAGGAAGGCTATTATGGAGGAGATGAATGCCCTAGAAAAAAATAATACGTGGAAATTAGTACAGAGACCTCTGCATAAGAAACTGGTGGGCTATAAGTGGGTGTTTACCATTAAATACAAGTCAGGTGGTTCAATTGAGCGCTATAAGGTGAGGCTGGTCGCCAAAGGGTATACGCAGACATATGGAATAGACTATCAGGAGACATTTGCCCCCGTGGCCAAAATTAACTCTATTAGAGTCTTGCTATCACTTGCAGCAAATTTAAATTGGCCACTACAGTAGCTGGATGTCAAGAACGCCTTTCTGAATGGCGACTTAGAAGAAGAGGTCTACATGGATTTGCCACCAGGCTTTGATTGTAATGAAGGCAGTGGTAAGGTATGCAGATTACAAAAAATATATGGGCTGAAACAGTCTCCCAGGGCCTGGTTCGACAGACTCACGAAGGATCTAAAGCAACAAGACTACAAACAAGCTCACTCAGATCACACTATTTTCTATCGACATGTGAACGGTAAGATTGTTGTCCTTATAGTTTATGTGGACGATATAATCTTGACAGGTGGTGATAAAGAGGAGATGGAACAAATAAAACAAAAGTTGGCAACTGAGTTCGAGATGAAAGACTTGGGCAACCTCAGGTATTTTTTGGGCATGGAGATTGCAAGAAGCAAACAAGGCATATTTGTTTCACAAAGAAAATTTGTGTTGGACCTACTTCAAGAAACTGGGATGCTAGGCTATAAACCAGTGGATACTCCGTTCAATTCAAACCTAAAATTAGGGGAGAATTTGAATGGTGAGCCTATGGATAAAGGGAGATACCAGCGGCTTGTTGGGAGATTTATTTACTTGTCTCACACTAGGCCAGACATAGCGTTTACAGTGAGCCTTGTAAGCCGGTATATGCACTCGCCCACAAAGGAACACATGGAGGTTGTGTATAGAGTTCCGAAGTACCTAAAAGGCAACCCTGGTTGAGGTCTGTTTTTCAAAAAAACCAGTGAGAGAAGTGTTGAAGTTTTCACAGACGCTGACTGGGTAGGTTCGATTGATGATAGGAGATTGATTTCAGGGTATTGTACATTTATTTGGGGAAATTTAGTAACTTGAAAGAGCAAAAAACAACCAGTGGTGGCCATAAATAGTGCAGAGGCCGAGCTAAGATCTGTTGCACACGGTGTATGTGAAGTTCTTTGGCTAAAACAGTTGCTAGAGGAGCTGAAGGTTGTTGTGAAATAACCTCTGAAAGTTTACAGTGATAACAAAGCAGCAATTAGCATGTCTCACAATCCAGTTCACCATGATCGAACAAAGCATGTGGAAGTGGATAGGTATTTCATTAAAGAAAAGATTGAAGAGGGAGTTCTGTGTGTTTTTTATGTTTCAACTACAGAACAAACAGCAGACGTCCTTACAACTCAGCTTGAGGGGGAGTGTAGAAAAGTTAAAAATGCTGAGGTGTACATACTGGATTTACGGTTAGTTAGGATGATATGTAATCTAGAGCTATAGTTAGCTTATTTCCTAATTTTCTGGTTAGTTAGATTTTGTTCCTAAGTTAGTGGTAAGCCAGGCTATAAATGTATTGTAAACTCTGTATATTTTAGTACGTTAATTCAGAAAGAATCAATTCAGCTCAGCAGTGTTATTGTGTTTCTTTCCTCTTATTTATCCAGGAAGGATTGGTGCTGGATCAAACAACACGAGCCATTTCAAAAAGCTTTCAACCGTATAGGTTTGAAGCATCCGTGTGTATAGTCATATTTTTTTTTTTTTTTTTCCTTCCCTGTAAAAGCATTTTATTGAGATTATAAACTAGATGTAAACTTTTGATGCGCCAGTACATTTGATGGATATGTTACCATGGAGATCCAAAGAAATTAAATTGATGATTGGGAGACCTTCTCGTTAAATTGCCTATCTGTTTGCTTAGCATATTAGCCATGGAATGAATCCTAACTTATCCATTTTATCACTTTTGTTATATGTATGTGTTATTTCTTAAGCAAACTGATCTTGTTTATATCGTTATTTTTATGGAGATCTATCTAGCTAAGTACAAATATTTTTCTGCGATAGCATTCTGTCTAATAATAATAATTGACAAATGCAATATTAGAGCTTTTTGTCTCCATTTTTAAACATATTTTTTGTGGTACTCGTTCAGATTGAAATTTTTGGCTCCTGGTGGTGCTGATCGTCATGGGACAGAACTTGGCATTACTGCAAGCTTGATATAGAGGAAATGCTTGCCTGCTCAGTTCAAAGCCTGGTAAGATCATCTCCAATTCAAATGCTAATGTCAATTGTATATTTCACACCAAAAAATGTAATAATGGAATATTTGATATGTTGTTCTCCAATGCATAGTGCTATTTAAAATACTAAAATCTACTTTTTCTACATCAATAAGCTTTGAAAGTTTTAAATGTAAAGTTTTAATTCTAAAATAATTGGGAAAAGCAAAAGTTGTAATGATTAAATGAAAAGGTAACCATATTAGCCAATAGGAATCAAGTGCCAAATTTGCCATATGTACTTGGTGAGAAATTTGCCACAAAGTAATAAATTTGGCACAACAAATAGTATTGTATTGGAGAGTGGTTTTTGGACTCAAATGCTAAATTTACAATTGGCACATTAATTACAAGGTGAGCTATAAATGGCATTTTCATGCAATATTCTAACTTTGAGGCTCAGTTTGGTATTGATTCTAGGAGCTCAAAAGCACTTATTTAGCCATCCACAGCTGTCATGTGTGTTTGGTAAAAACCCAAAGAAGTGATTCTTGGACAATTTTTGAAGAATTTAAGGCTAAAATCAGAAGCAGCCTTTGGGCTGCTTCTGATTGTAGATTGTACGGGAATCCCTTATGGCACATTAATGAAACTTTAAATATTACCCCATTACTTACCCCTGCTGAGTGAAAATAATCCCATTCCCAAAAAAATTTGCTGTTCGCGGTCTGTGCTCTCATCTTCGCAGTCTCCTCCCTCTCTCCATTCTCTCATTCTCCGTCTCTCTCTCTCTCTCTCTCTCTCTCTTCGTGCTCAGACTCTCCGTTTGTCTCTCTTCTCTTCTGTTCTCTCGGTCTCCCTATGTGGTTGTCAGGGATTCCAATCTCCTCCTGCGATTGTGGGATTTGTGGACTCTCTCCTCTCTCTCTGTTCTCTCGGTCTATGCTCGTCAGGGTTTCCTGAATTCATCGTTGGATTGTGGGATTGGCGGTTGGAGCTCATCGGATTAATAGTCTCTGTAAGTACTCGATTGTTCTTCGCTTGTTTCCATTTGGTATGTTTTCTCTCGATTGGGAAGATTTTGGCCTTTTTTTTCTCTGCTCCGTTTGTCACCCATTTGGGTTATGTTTTGACCGAAATTTCATATTGCTCTCGTTTATGTTTTCAGATTGATCTTCATTTGTAGGGATTTAGTTATATTTTCTCTCGATTGGGAAGATTTTCGTCCTCTTTTTTTTCTCTGCTCTGTTTGTCGCCCAGTCAAGTTATGTGTGTGATTCTTCATTTTTTTCTCTCGATTGGGAAGATTTTGGTTTGAATGTGTGTGATTCTCTAATTGCTGATTGCTGATTAGAAGTTAGGTTCAAAAGGCTTTTTCTGTGAAAAGTGATGTAGTTTCCGTCAAAGTATGTAAACCAAAGGCATTCAATAGGATTCATCTTTATCATTCTATTGGGTATGTGCATGAACATTGTTTTGCGAAGAGGTGGATAGATACAAAGCCGCATGAATTTGATCTAGATCTAATACTGTTTGGTTTCATTTTCTCTTTGCAGTCCTTTGGTGTTCACTGGTGTCCGTTTGGCAGCTTAACGCGACTCCCTTCATCATTTGAGTAAGCAGGATCTCATACTTCTGAGCTTATACCTGGGTTATTTGATGTTGACTCTTAAAATGCATTGTTAAATAGAGTTGTATAAGACAAGTAGGAGGTTGGATTTTTAGAGTGTGTTATCAGCACGTGTTGAGATAAGAGTAACTTTGTTCTTTTTTTTTAACAAAAAATAAAAAAATAAACTCCTTTTTTGTGTTATCTTGATGCTATGGAGAATTTTATGATGTAATCTTGTCATAAACAAGTAAAAAAAATCAACTTTTTGAAATGTTTTCTGGTTAGACAGTACAAGTTTTAGTGTTTTTGTTGTACACAAGGAAGTGCTTATTGATTTGCCGTTGTGATTTGGATTTTGACTGATAAAATTAAAAATTACACTTGGGTTGTTCTTTGTTAATAACTTGCTCTTCTCTGTATTCTTTTTGAGACTCAAGGCTCAAACCCTTAAATGAAGACTATGTAAAGCTATAACTCTTGAAATTTTTACTTAAGTTCGATTTTCACTTTTCACTTAATTTTTGTTCCTGATTGTGATTCTCCTTTGATTTTTATTAATTAGGATATTTTACTATGTTTTTTGGAAAGTGATTAAATTATTATGCATGCCATACGAATTTCATATGAACATCAGTGTTTGTTTGCTCACTAAGGAGAGATTTTTTAGACTTTCAGTTATCATTTCTCGAATGGAGGGTACTATACCACGAGGTAAAACAGTATAAGACTCCGAGACTGTAGATCGTTTTTGTGTATCAAAGAGGTGGAAGATTGGATGGAAAAATTTAATTCAAAAATTTAATGAGGTAACCAAGAGTATATAAAAGACAACAATTAAAGAATAAGTGGGATGCTTTGAAGAATGACTGGAAGCTTTGGAAGGAACATCTTGGGAAGGAAACTGGTTTAAGTTGGAACATTAAGAAGAATACTATTGATGCATCTGAGTGATGGAATAATAAATTGCAGGTATACACAATAAAATTCTTCAATTTTTTTGTAGTTTAGTGTTGGCGCTTGGTTTTTAATTTATGCAAGAACTCTTGTAGATTCATCCTATTGCAGCGAAGTTTCGCTCTCGGGTTATTGAACCAGAATTGGAAGAAAAGTTAGATAGGATGTTTACAAAGACTAGCTACAAGAGTGTGTTCTTGGACACCCTCATCCGGAGTGCTTCCATGTGAGCCTGATAAAAATGCAAATAATAAAGGAGGCTCTACTTGATTATGTTGGGAGTAGTAGTGACTCAGATGAACCTATCCGCAGTGAATTTTCCAACACCACCAGAAAGTTAAAACCTTGTCTATATTTATAAAATATATGTTATACATTTTACTAATTCTTGTGTTTTTATTTCAATAGGTAAATATTATTTGGTTGTCGCGGGTTATCCACAATTGAAAGGATTTTTTGGACCTTATAAAGGAGAACGATACCATTTACAACAATTTCGAATGGGTCGTCGACCAACGGGCTATAAAGAGGTATTCAACTAAGCACATTCTTCTCTTTGAAGTGTCATTGAACGCACATTTGATGTCTAGAAGAAAAAATAGAAAATTTTGAGACATGCCTAATTATTCATTTACAAAGCAAGTGAAAATATTTATTGCAACAATGACGCTCCATAACTACATTAGGAAGCATGATAAGCGTGATAGACATTTTTAAAGGGTCGAAAATAATCGAGATGTTTTCGTTTATGAAGAGACTCAACCATAGGACAATGTAGAAGAAAGTCAAGTTTTACTGTCACTGGAAATTGATAAAGTACGAGATCAAATTGCAGCAAGTTTAACACGATTTAATTTTTTTCATGCCTCTATTAGTTTTTGAACATGAAATGCACATTTTTATTGTATATGTTGATTACTTACTAATGTGTCTTTTTGTTGTAACTATATTGTGAATGAAGAAATGAAAAAAAAAGAATTAACTATCATATATTTATTGTTAGAAAACTCAGAATCATAGCATTATGTTTTTTTTATTTTTATTTTTTTTTTATTTTTATAAATTAAACAAGTATTTCTAAATACCAAAACAATTATATATAAATTTAAGTTTCATACCATGTCTATTTTGATCATTTTAACTACCTACAGCAATTCAACTTCACAATTTATTAATCGCTATTACACTGATTTTAGAACCAGCACAGCTAGTATAATTACAGTTTACCAAACACTCAATTATTTTTTATAACAACTGCTTTTTTTTTTCAGTATAATTAAAAGTAATTTTTTTAAAATTTACAACACTATCAAACTAAGCCTGAGTGACTTACTTGGGAAACTTCTCTACTAGATAGATTTATTAACTGGCTGCTATACTGGCCTCTTTTTTTTTTTTTTTTTTTTTGCCTTTCGCATTTCAGATTTTAGGTTCCAGTTTCTAAGATGCAGGAGACATTGTTGATGGTTGAGACTCCTACACTGGGGAACGATAAGAGCCTGCTTCGTCTTCGCTTTTTTATTTTTATTTTTATTTTTGTTTTTACTTTTGTAGTTAAGGTAAAGGTTTCATGTGTGATTCCATCAAAAAAAAAAAAAAGGTTTTATGTGTGAGAGGAGATTGATGAAATTATAACAGAATGGAGAGAGTTCGTGAAATCATTCGTGTTTTGAAGATAATGAGGCTTTTTTTTTTTGTTATTTTCTTTATTTATTTATTTCTTTTCCCTGTTGGTTTAGCCATGACTATGTACTAGTTACTTCACTTTTTGAATATGTAACAGCCGAGTTTGATGTTTCTAGTGGTAATACTATATGTTAATCATATAACTTGTAAGAGAGTATTATTTACTAAAAAGTTAATTTACACAATTGGTCATTAAACTCTTTAGTAATAGCATGTAGCAACTTGTCCCGGTTTTTTAAATTTTGGCAAATACCACATAAATTTTGACTGTTAAAAATTTATGGCTTTGTATTTGGGTAATTTTGACAAATACTCATAAAAATGGTATAATTAAGGATTTTTAAGTCTCAACATTAGTTTATTAAATTTTGTCCTCTTAGAGTAAGTAATTTGACAGATTATTATTAATAATTTAACATATGTTGACGACAGCGGGTCTAATTTGTCATATTACTGTCTAAAATTTGATAAATTATTGTCTTTTATTTAACAGATAATTATTAAAGGAGTAGCTTATCACAACAAAATAGTAGAATTGTAATTTTTTCTTTTCCGGTTTTTCAATAGATCTTTTTTGCCTTGTGAAGAAGAAGAGGATGACGTGTTTAAAATCAAACACGCGGTAAAATATGTAAAATTAATAGTTGATGCATATAGAATTAACATGACATAAATCCAAAACATAAAGAAGTTAGCGACATCATAAATATGATGACGTATAAGAGTTTTAGTATGGCACCTAATTTTCTCTTAACCAACAATTCTAGTGGTTGCAAACATAGCTAACTAATAATTCCAAAATAGTTTTTAAATCCCACCCAAGTTCAAAAAGATAAAAATCTAAAATTCAATTATAGGGATCTAATTTTCAAAATTCATTGGCATAAAAAGCAAGGGAATAAAATTCACTATTACACTGTTTAGTTCGTTGGTTCGAATTGTATTGATTTGAATAGAAAAATCCGAACAGTGTAATTTAAACAGTAATTTGAACTGGCGTTTAGATGAACATTAGAATTTTTAATTTGAATAGGAAATAAAATTCGAATTAGTGTTTTGTAAAATTAGAACAACTCATTTGCACTGGGAGTTTTTTTTTTCTCTAATTGATAAATTCATGTTTTTGAAGTTGATAATGATTAGAAATTTATACAGCCAAATGAAATAAAAACATGACCAAAAATATATTAAAAAATAAAAAATAATAATAAGGTTAAAAAAACCCTTCTTTATGAATTTTTTGGAATAATTATTTGGAACATACACGAAAGAGTTGAGAATTGTAATTGAAATGAGTTTTGTTTAGTTATGTTTTTCTTGTTTTAGTAATTTATTTATTTTTTGCTAATCTATTTATTTATTTATTTATTTTGGTTGCAAATCTAGTTTATTTATTTGGTGAGGGAGAATGTTTAGTAGAGGGATTCGTTCCCTGATTTGAATCATGATTCGTGGTTCACTACAATATCTTCTCTCACAAAAAATTCACGTAAATAAAAAATGATTCGAATCACATGATTTAAATCCTCAAACCAAACGTCCTCTAAATGCTATTTGCATGTGTATTTGTTTTATTTGGAGAGAAAATGGGGCCCACGCCAAGGAAGGTGAGAGAGCTGAGACCGGCAAAAAACTAAAAATTGGTTTGAAAAGTGGGGCCCACGCCAAGAGAGGTGTGAATGGATAGAATGGTGGAATGAAGTTACTGTAGCAAATTAGTCTGAAAAGTGGAGCGGAGCGGAGTAAAACTCTGATTCGAACTGAACAGCCCATATAATTCAAAATAAATACCTGAACAAACAACAATTTGAACAGTTGGGCTGTTTAACTTTAAACTGAGCGGAATTGGACTGAACTGGGGTGTAATTCGTCTGGGTAGGCTCGGGTTGGGCTAAAAAATTGGGCCGAGCTGCACACTACGGGTTGAGAAAATTTTAGGTCGCAGCATCCTCTTAGGCCTACAAACCCGTAACCTTTCAGGTGATCTCAGGTAGGCTCAGATTACTCGGGTTAGTCGGGTGACAGACAAATAAACATCAACCAAAAAGACAACCCACTTAGTAATGAATAACGTCAACAAAACAAAGATACCTGAGAGAAGAGCAATTCAAGCTTATTTGAGATTAAATACATAATTTGGCTCTAGTAAAACCCAAAAGGAAAAAACTAAAGGGGAACAAAAATGAAGAATCAAGCATGTACAGAAAAATCTAAGTGCAGAAAATTGAATTCAGAGACTAAAAACTAAAAGCAATAAATTGATGTGCAAAAAAAGAAAAGCATAAATAAGGAAGGAATTTCCGGCGAAACTTTTGGGGATGGATTTTAGGGCAAGAAGTTTTGACCTCGAATTGATAAGAGAAAGGAGTAGTGGTGGAATGGCTCTTCACTGGAGTGTCCATGGCCGAATACAAAGCTCTGATTCAGTATTCTTGTACCACTTCATCCACATTCTCTCTCCTCTCTCTCTCTCTCTCTCTCTCTCTCTCTCTCTCTCTCTCTCTTCCTTTTTTGTTTTAACACTTTTTCAGCCGGGTAGGGTTATACGGGGTAAATGGAGCCTGGCCCGCGACCCTACCTGCCTATTGTAGGTTGGACCAATTTTAAACCGAAAAAAAACTATAATTTTGGGTAGGATAGGGTCGGGTAGGCCTATTTAGATGGATTCGAGGTGATTTCTTACACCCCTAGACTGAACCAAAGAAACAAACACGCACTATATTTCTCTTTATATAGGGTAAGAAAGGGTCATTTGTACATGATCAGAAAAATATAAAAGCGAACGTTATATAATTAGAAATTTAGAAAAATATAAAAGCGAACGTTATATAATTAGAAATTTAGAAAAATATATTTATTATTCACAAAAAAAAAACAATTTGTTGCCTAGTCCATTTTTGAAAACTCGGCGTCTTATTTCATGTTGTTTGCTGTAAACTCAACACGAATGTCGTTTATCCTCCAGTTGAAAATAAAGAAAAACCACGTCCTTCAGAGAGGGAGGGATATGAAAAAAAAATGTCGTTTAGTTAAGGAAGAGAGCATGTCGTTTATCCTCCAATTGGAGTTAGTTTGTTTTTTTTTTTTTTTTTTTTTTTTTTTTTTACCTGACTTTTTTTTTTTGTGTGGTGGATTTGTAGAGATGTCAAAAGGGCCGGGCCGGGCCGGCACGGCCCTTCTAACCCCAGGCCCATGGTGGACTTGGGCCGTTTAGGGCTGGGTCTAAGGAGAAACTCTCAAGTCCAGCACTGACCCTCGGCCCTAGTCCATAAGGGCCAGGGCCGGGCCCGGGCCTAGGCCCTTCATTGGCCGGCCCTGGCCCTTTTAATTCTTTTTTGTAATATTTAATTAAAAAAAAGAAAATATATCATATGCTCCCAAAAGATATGATTTTATTGAATTGAGATAATACGAATAAGTACACATAAATGACTGCCTCGTTAAAAACCTTGTCAAGTAAAACTCGTGGTGAGATGCGGAGAAGAGAGAATGAAGGGAGAAAATGAAAAAGGAAAATGAAAAACGGGTTTCATCCGTTTTCAGAAAAAATGAGTTTTTGGGAAAAATCCAAAAACGTTTTTATTTTTTGTTTTGGTACGGATTCTTCTCAAACACGTTTTCATTTCCCGTTTCAATTTTTCTTCCTCGGAAAATGTGAAAAACGAAAACAAACGGGCCCTTTGTATTTATAGTTATTCAAATTGGAGTGACAATTGACACGTCGTCGGCTATGATTTCATTGGTTCTATTAGTTTGATGAATTCAATGGTATGAGCCGAAGATACTTTTTGATACAATGACAAAATTATCCCTCCTGGTTGCTTCAAAATTACAAATGCGGCTCATGTGACTCTCTCGTCCCGGTTTTAAGGAAAAGATATTTTTTTCCTTTTTATTTTTTTATTTTTTTTATAACTGTACTTAAAGGTGGCAATTCGTGTTAACGGGTCATGTTCGTGTCATGTTGAACCCCTCAGTTGACACGAATAGGTCTGACACGAACACGACCTGTTTATTAATCGTGTCAAAATTCAAAACCCAAACACGACCTGTTTATTAGCGGGTTGACACGACACAACACGATTAACCCGTTTATTAAACAGGTCGTAAACGTGTCATGTCAACCCGTTGATTACCTGCCAACACGTTTACGAAACAGGTCGTAAATGTGTCGTGTCAACCTGTTAATTACCTGTCAACACGTTAATTACCTGTCAACACGTTTATGACATGATTATTGTCAACACGTTTGAACCTATTTCAGAACCTATTTCAGAACCTATTTCTGAACATGTTTATCAACCTGTTTAACATGATGTAGAGGCATTACATAATCTAAGTTCAAAATTAAAACAAACACATGAAAGTCTCTCACAAATTAAAAAATAAACACATAAAAGTCTCACAATTTAGAAAACAAACATACATGATTAATAATTAAACATTTAAATAATTTGTTGCAGTGGGGGGACTCCAAGTGCATCATTACGTTCAGGAGAAGTTGATCCCTATGAGAAAGGCTCCTCTTCTTTCAATGAAAAGTTAAAAATATATTGTGTAAGATCCTCCACCTCTTCATTGAAATCTACACAAAAATAAATATATATAGATACAAGTTAGTTCAAAATCAATATAGGAAATATACATAATTTAAGTAAGTTTGAAACTACATTTGTCTCCATATAACCAATCTCTGGTACAAACAAGTGCTTCAACTGTCTTCGGTTTAAGTGAGCTACGAAATGAATCAAGAACTCTACCACCAACACTAAATGTAGCTTCAGAAGCAACTATAGAAACAGGGATAGCCAATATATCAGAAGCCATATAAGCTAGTGCTAGATATCGAAATTGGTTTGATTTCCAAAAGGAAAGGATATCAAGCTCTGCGGTCCTAGCCAGTCTTGGCTCATCCAAATAAAGGTCAAGCTCTGATTTATGTGATGCGGTAGTAGACCCAACTGAAGACATCTCATCAAATTCCTACAAAATGAGAAGGATATAGTATAAGAATACACAATTAGACATAAGCATAGAACATCCACATTACTAATAAATAGAGAAATTACCTTGAATATAACATCCACATCATCATTTCCTTCTTTTTCCATCATAAAAGATTCAAAAGCATTTGTCTTTTGGCTAGTTGAATCCTTCTTTTTTTTGTTGTACTCTTCAAAAATAGAGTACAACTTACTCCTCATTGATATGCATTCAAGACAATCATCTCCATAAAGCTTTTTGTAACTGAACTCAACAAGCCCAAGCTTAAAATGAGGATCTAGAACACATGCTATAGCCAAGGTAAGATGGAATTGAGACCAATACTTTTGAAACTTGCCCCACATTGCTATTGCCATATACTTTAAGTACTCATCATCACCTTCTGAATATTGTTTCAACATGAAGCAACAATGCCAAATGGAAGGGAAGTACAAGTTGGCAGTGTGATACTTTGTTCCAGAAAATTTAAGGGTTGCATCATAGAACAACTTCAAAAAAGTTTTAATCTTTTCAACTTTGTCCCACTCGGCACTAGAAGGACAATGCTTGTAATTTGAATCACTGAACTCTAAATGTTGAAATATACGGCGATAGTAAAGAGCACTTTCAAGCATAAGATATGTCGAGTTCCACCTAGTTGGTACATCTTGACACAACCATTTCTTATCACCAATTGCAACTAACTTCACACAATCGAAGAACTTTTGCTTCCTCACTTGGGATCCCTTGACATAGTTGACACTATCATGAATCTTAACAATTGAATCATCAATCTGCTTCAAACCCTCTTGCACAACTAAATTTAGTATGTATGCACAACATCGCATGTGAAATAGATCGCCATTGTGTACAAGAACCCCTTTCACAACTAGTTGCTCTCTTAACATGTCAATAGAAACATCATTCGTAGAAGCATTAGCCAATGTCACACTAAACACCTTTTTCTCAATTCCCCAGTCACTCAAAAAGGCATAAAGTTTTTCATACAAAGCAACGTCACTATGTGAGGGTGGCATAAAACTAAAGTTTAACACTCTTTTCTACAAGTTTCAATTCTTATCTATGAAATGCGCAGTGAGACAAACATATCCATCACTAGTCAAAGAACTCCATGCATTAGAAGTAAAGCTAATTCTACCTGGGGTAGTCTCTAACATCAATTTAATTCGAAGCTTTTCATTCTTGTAAAACTTTAAAGAGTCAGCCTTTGCAGTATTTCTAGATACCAATTGAATTTGAGGGTGCAAGTACTGAAATATAGACCTTATTCCTGCATATTCAACAAAACTAAAAGGTAGATCATGCATGAATATACCAAATTGATGCTTTTCTCAAGCTGTACAATTACGGCCAGGCATAGCCCACAAACTCAATTTTTCGGGCCAAAATTCACTTGTTTTCATCACTTTCGGAATAAAAAAAAATTGGAAAACTGTGACTGAAAACGACCATAACTTTTGATCTAGAAATCGTTACAAGGTCTATAATATGCCAAATCGAAGCTCTTTTCGAACTGTACAATAGTGGCTAGGTATAACCCCCCAACTCAATTTTTCAGGCCCAAATTCACTTGCTTTCATCACTTTCGGAGGAAAAAAAATTGGAGAACTGTAACTGAAAATGACCATAACTTTTGATCTAGAAATCATTACTGGGCCTATAATATACCAAATCAAAGCTCATTTCAAGCTGTACAATCGTGCACAGCTGTGGCCCGCCAACTCAATTTTTTGGGCCAAAATTCACTCGTTTTCATCACTTTTATAGGAAAAAAAATTTGAGAACTATGACTGAAAAGGGCCATAACTTTTGATCTAGAAATCGTTACTAGGCTTATAATATACCAAATCGAAGCTCTTTTTGAGCTGTACAATCTTGGCCTGGCACAGCCCGCGAACTCAACTTTTCGGGCCAAAATTCACTTGTTTTCATTAATTTCGGAGGAAAAAAATCAGAGAACTGTGACTGGAAACGGCCATAACTTTTTATCTAGAAATCGTTACAGGGCGTATAATATACCAAATCAAAACACTTTTCCAGCTCTACAATCGTGGGGGGACGTAGCCCTTCGACCCAATTTTTGGGGCCAAAATTCACTTATTTTCTTCAGTTTCGGAAGAAAAAAATTTGGAGAACGGTGACTGAAAATAGCCGTAACTTTCGATCTAAAAATCGTTACTAGGCCTATTCTATGCAAAATCAAAGCTCTTTCTGAGCTATACAATATTGGCCGGGCGTTGCCCGCCAATTCAATTTTTCAGGCCAAAATTCACTTGTTTTGATCTAGAAATCGTTACTGAGCCTATAATATACCAAATCGACACTCCTTTCGAGCTCTACAATCATGGCAGGAATAGCCCAGCAACCCAATTTTTGGGGCCAAAATTCACTTGTTTTCATAAGTTTCGGAGGAAAAAAATCAGAGAACTGTAACTGAAAACGGCCTAAACATTTTATCTAGAAATTATTACTGGGCCTATAATATACCAAATCGAAGCTCTTTTTGAGCTCTACAATGACGACAACGCGTAGCTTGCCAACTCAATTTTCTGGGCAAAAATTTATTTGTTTCCATAAGTTTCGAATGAAACAAAATCGGAGAACTGTGACTGAAAATGCCATAACTTTTGATCTAGAAATCGTTACTGGACCTATAATATACCAAATCGAAGCTCTTTTCAAGCTCTACTATCTTCGCGGGGCATAATATACTAAATTTTTCAGGCCAAAAGTCACTTGTTTTCATTTGTTTCGGTGGAAAAAAAAACATAGAACTCTTATTGAAAATAGTCATAACTTTTGATCTAGAAATCATTACTCGGCCTATAATACACAAAATCGAACCACTTTTCGAGCTCCACAATTGTGACCTTCGTAGCCCACCAAAAAATTTTTTGGGGTCAAATTCACTTCTTTTCATCAGTTTCAGAGGAAAAAATCGAAGAACTGTGACTGAAAACAGCCATAACTTTTGATATAGAAATCGTTACTGGGCCTATACTATACCAAATCGAAGCGCCTTTCGACCTGTACAATCGTGGCCGGCCGAAGCCCACTAAATCAATTTTTCAGGGCAAACTTCACTTGTTTTCACCTCCTTTCGAGGAAAAAAAATCAGAGAACTGTGACTGAAAATGTCCATAACTTTTTATCTTGAAATCGTTACTGGGCCTATAATATTCCAAATCAAAACTCTTTTTGAGTTCTACAATCGTGGTGGGGCGTAGCCCCCCAACAAAATTTTTTGGGCCAAAATTCACTTGTTTTCAACACTTTCAGAGGAAAAAAAAAATTGGAGAACTGTGACTGAAAACAGCCATAATTTTTTTATCTACAAACGTTATTAGGCCTATAATATACCAATTCGAAGCTCTTTTTGAGCTCTACAATTGTGGTGGGACGTAGCCAACCAAACTAATTTTCACGCCAAAATTCCCTAGTTTTCATTAGTTTCAGAAGAAAAAAAAAATCGGAGATCTTTGACTGAAAACGGCCATAACTTTTGATCTAGAAATCGATACTGGCCTATAATATTCCAAATCAGAACTCTTTTCGAGCTCTACAATCGTGGTGGGGCGTAGCCCGTGAACACAATTTTTTGGGCCAAAATTCACTTGTTTTCATCACCTTCGGAGGAAAAAAATCGAAGAACTGTGACTGAAAACGGCCATAACTTTGGATCTAGAATTCGTTACTGGGCCTATAATATACCAAATCGAAGCTCCTTTCAAGCTGTACAATTGTGGCTGGACGTAGCCTGCAAACTCAATTTTTCAGGCCAAAATACACATGTTTTCATCACTTTCAGAGGAAAAAAAATCAGAGAACTGCGACTGAAAACGGTCATAACTTTTGATCTAGAAATCGTTACTGGGCCTATACCCTAGCAAATCGAAGCTCTTTTCGAGCTATACTATCGTGGCAGGGCGTATCCTGCCAACTCAATTTCTCGGGCCAGAATTCACTTGTTTTCATCAGTTTCGAATGAAAAAAATCAGAGAACTGTGACTGAAAACGGCCATAACTTTTGATCTAGAAATCGTTATTGGGCCTATAATATACATAATAGAAACTCTTTTCAAGCTCTACAATCAAGGCAGCGCGTAGCCCATCAACCCAATTTTTTGGGCCAAAATTCAGTTGTTTTCACCAGTATCGGATGAAAAAAAATCGGAGAACTGTGAGTGAAAGTGGCCAAAACTTTTGATCTAGAAATCGTTACAGGGCCTATAATATACCAAATCGCAGCTCTTTTCAATCTGTACAATAGTTAATGGACGTAACCCATGAACACAATTTTTCGGGCCAAAATTCACTTGTTTTCATCACTTTCGGAGGAAAAAAAATTGAAGAACTGTGACTGAAAACAACCCTAACTTTTGATCTAGAAATCGTTACTGGGACTGTAATATACCAAATCTAAGCTCTTTTTGAGGTCCACAATCATGGTACCGCGTAGCCCGCCAACCCAATTTTTCGGGCCAAAATTCACTTGTTTTCATCAATTTCAGAGGAAAAAAATCAGAGAACTATGGATGAAAACGGCCATAAGTTTTTATCTAGAAATCGTTACTGGGCCTATAATATACCAAATCAAAACTCTTTTCGAGCTCTACAATCATGGCAGGGCGCAGCCCGCTGACCCAATTTTTCAGGCCAAAATTCTCTTGTTTTCATCATTTTCGGAGGAAAAAAAATCAGAGAACTGTGACTGAAAACGGCCATAACTTTTGATCTAGAAATCGTTACTGGGCATATAATTTGCCAAATCGAGGCTCTTTTCAAGCTCTACAATCTTGGTGGGGCGTTGCCCGCCGAACAAATTTTTCAGCCCAAAATTCACATGTTTTCATTAGTTTCGGTAGAAAAAAAATCGAAGAACTGTGACTGAAAACGGTCATAACATTTGATCTTGAAATCGTTACTGGACCTATAATATACCTAATCGAAGCTCTTTTTAAGCTGTACCATCTTGGTGGGGCGCAGCCGAACAACTCAATTTTTCAGGCCGAAATTCACTTGTTTTCTTCTGTTTCGGAGGAAAAAAATACTTTGAACTCTGACTGAAAATAGCCATAACTTTTGATCTAGAAATCGTTACTGGACCTATAATATTCCAAATCGAAGTTCTTTTCAAGCTCTACAATCATGGTAGGGGAAAGCCCGTCAACCTAATTTTGCATACCAATATCCACTTGTCTTCATTAGTTCCGGAGGAAAAAAATCATTGAACTGTGACCGAAAACGGCCATAACTTTTGATCTAGAAATCGTTACTGGACCTATAATATACGAAATCGAAGCTCTTTTCAAGCTCTAATATCGTGGCGGGGCATAGCCCGCCAACTCAATTTTTCAGGCCAAAAGTCACTTGTTTTCATCTATTTCGGCGGAAAACAAAACTTGGAACTCTTATTGGAAATAGTCATAACTTTTGATCTAGAAATCATTACTCGGCCTAAAATATACAAAATTGAAGCTCTTTTTGAGCTCCACAATTGTGACCTTTCGTAGCCCGCCAACACAATTTTTTGGGGCAAAATTCAATTGTTTTAATCAGTTTCGGAGGAAAAAAACCGAAGAACTGTGACTGAAAACGGCCATAACTTTTTATCTAGAAATCGTTACTGGGCCTATAATATTCCAAAGCAATACACTTTTCGAGCTCTACAATCGTGGCATAACCCACCAACTCAATTTTTCGGGCCAAAATTCACTTGTTTTCAATACTTTCGAAGGAAAAAAAATTGGAGAACTGTGACTGAAAACGGCCATAATTTTTTATGTTGAAATCGTTACTGGGCCTATATTATACCAAATCAAAGCTCTTTTTGAGCTCTATAATTGTGGCGGGACGTAGCCTACCAAACCAATTTTTCAGGCGAAAATACCCATGTTTTCATTAGTTTCGGAAGAAAAAAAAATCCGAGATCTTTGACTGAAAACGGCTATAACTTTTGATCTAGAAATCATCACTGGACCTATAATATACCAAATCGAAGCTCTTTACGAGCTGTACAATCATCGCTAGGAAAATCCTGCGAGCTCAATTTTTTGGGCCAAAAGTCACTTGTTTTCATCACTTTCGGAGGAAAAAGATCAAAGAACTGTGACTAAAAACGGCCATAACTTTTGATCTAGAAATCATTACTAGGCCTATAATATAGCAAATTGAAGCTCTTTTCAAGTTGTACAATTGTGGCTGGACGTAGCCTGTGAACTCAATTTTTCAGGCCAAAATTCACTTGTTTTCATCACTTTCGCAGGAAAAAAAATCAGAGAACTGTGACTGAAAATGGCCATAATTTTTATCTAGAAATCGTTACTGGGCCTATAATATACCAAATTGAAGCTCTTTTCGAGGTCAACAATCGTGGCCAGGCATAGCCTGCCTACTCAATTTTTCGGGCCAAAATTCACTTGTTTTCATCACTTTCGGAGGACAAAAAATCGGAGAACTGTGACTGAAAATGGCCACAATTTTTTATCTAGAAATCGTTACTAGGCCTATAATATACCAAATCGAAGCTCCTTTCGAGGTCTACAATCGTGACAGGACGTATCCCATCGACCCAATTTTTCGGGCCAAAATTCACTTGTTTTCATTAGTTTCGGAAGAAAAAAAAATCGGAGAACTGTGAAAAAAAACGGCCATTACTTTTTTTCTAGAAATCGTTACTGGGATTATAATATACCAAATCGAAGCTCTTTTCAAGCTCTACATTCATGGCATCGCGTAGCCCGTCAACCCAATTTTTCAGGCCAAAATTTATTTGTTTTCATCAGTATCGAATGACACAAAATCGGAGAACTGTGACTGAAAACGGCCATAACTTTTGTTCTACAAATCGTTACTGGACCTATAATATACAAAATCAAAGCTCTTTCCAAGGTCTACTATCATGGCAGGACATAGCCCGCCAACTCAATTTTTCTGGCAAAAGTCACTTGTTTTCATCTGTTTCGGTGGAAAAAAAAAACTTAGAACTCTTATTGAAAATAGTCATAACTTTTGATCTAGAAATCGTTACTCGGCCTATAATATACAAAATCGAAGCTCTTTTCGAGCTCTACAATAATGACCTTTCATAGCCCGCCATCACAATTTTTTGGGGCAAAATTCACTTGTTGAACTGTGATAGAAAACGGCAATAACTTTTGATCTAGAAATCGTTATTGGGACTATAATATACCAAATCGAAGCTCTTTTCGAGCTCTAGAATCATGGCAGTGCGTAGCCTGCCAACCCAATTTTTTGGGCCAAAATTCATTTGTTTTCAGCAGTTTCGGTTGAAAAAAAATCGAAGAACTATGACTGAAAACAGCCATAACTTTTGATCTAGAAGTCGTTACTGGACCTATAATATACAAAATCGAAGCGTTTTTCAAGCTCTACAATCTTTACGGGGCGTAGCCCGCCAACACAATTTCTCGGGCCAAAATTCACTTGTTTTCATCTGTTTCAAGGGAAAAAAAAACTTAGAACTCTGACTGAAAATAGGCATAACTGTTGATCTAGAAATTGTTACAGGGCCTACAATATACAAAATTGAAGCTCTTTTCGAGCTCCACAATCGTGGCCGGGTGTACCCTGCCAACTCAATTTTATGGGGTAAAATTCACTTGTTTTCTTCAGTTTCGAAGGAAAAAAAATCAGAGAACTGTGACTGAAAACGGCCATAACTTTTGATCTAAAAATCGTTATTGGGCCTATAATATACCAAATTGAAGATCTTTTCGAGCTCTACAATTGTGGCAGGGTGTAGCCCACCGATCCAATTTTTCAAGCCAAAATTCACTTGTTTTCAATAGTTTCAGAAGAAAAAAATTCAGAGAACCGTGACTGAAAATAGCCAAAATTTTGGATCTAGAAATCATTACTGGGCCTATAATATACCAAATCGAAGCTCTTTTCAAGCTCCAGAATCGTGGGCGGGCGTAGCTTGCCAACTCAATTTTTTGGGGCAAAATTCACTTGTTCTCATCATTTTTGGAGGAAAAAAAACTTAGAACTCTAACTGAAAACGGCCATAATTTTTTATCTAGAAATAATTACTGGGCCTATAATATACGAAATTGAAGCACTTTTTGAGTTCCACATTTGTGGCTTGGCGTAGCCAGAAAACTCAATTTTTCAGGCCAAAATTCACTTTCTTCATCAGTTTCAGAAGAAAAAAATCAGAGAACTGTGATTAAAAACGGCCACAACTTTTTATCTAGAAATCGTTACACGGCCGATTATGTGCCACATCGAAGCTCTTTTCGAGCTGTACAATTGTGGCCGAGCATAGCCCGCCAACTCAATTTTTCGGGCCAAAATTTACACGTTTTCATCACTTTCGGAAGAAAAAAATGAGAGAACTAGCAAATCATAAAACTTTTGAGATACTTGGGGCTGTTCTTGGGCATCTTCAAAGCCTCCTTTTGATTCAAAATCAAATCCCTAATTCTACCCAAACCTTAGAATTACAATAATTCTAATCCCGAATTAAATTACAAATAATTTAATTTGAACGAAGTTAATGCGATCCATGGAACCATATAATTAACGACCAAATCCATCATCCATACATTCATCATCATGAATCAAATATAAACATCCATAAATGCAAGTGCCTACCCATCACATACATACATAATTAATTTTTGATTATCAAATAATCAGAGCATAAATTAATATCGTCTATAGACCGCTCTGATACCAATTGTTGGTCTCCGGATCGAATCCGGCTATGGAAGCGCGGTGGTACGGGGGGAAGAGGCGGATCGTGTATAACAAAAATTTTCATAAAACTTTTGAGATACTCTATAGATTATATTAATTTATGCACGAATAAATTAATCTCATTAACTTATATATATCAAGAACTCAATCAGGAAAAATACCTGGAAGCCGACTCAGATGATAATTTGAGTTCTTTGACCACGAACAGTCCTTGCTCCAATCTTTGTGTTTAGAAAACCAATGTCTTCCACGTCAATTCCTAGAATCCACGAAGACGTGTGTGTGGGCACACATGAGACAAAACGGGTTACAATAAACACTCGAATTTCCACAAACACCATCGCATGCACGATGTAGAATTTTTGGGAGAAA
>NW_010360145.1:423137-424216 GCF_000414095.1 Morus notabilis | reverse complement strand
TCTATGACTGATCTATGTCTGGAACAACTTCCAGATCAGTTAAGAATTTCTAGAGTCAGGTTGCTTTCTTTTGCTGCTTCACAAGCGGCTACACATTAACTCTTAATGATATAATTAGAAATCACACTTTGCCTACAACCTTTCTTGTCATGACTCCTTCACCTAGTGTGAACACAGATTTGGATGTTGACTCTCAAAATCCATGTATGACTCATAGTCAAAGTCTATGTATCCCGTGAAAGACAACTCTTTCACTAACTAAACTTATCTCATAGTTTCTTATTTTCCTCATACACTTAAGGATGCACTACACGGCTACCCAATGATCGAATCTTGAGTTCAACTGACAATGATTAACCACTCCCACTGAACATCTGATATTCAGGCTTATAAAGAATAAGAACATCTTCTCTTCTTTTATTTGAAACATCTTGGTTTTGATCAAATCCATAAGACTTAATAGCCTTATCAAACCGGACGTTCCATGATCTAGAAGCTTGCTTCAATCCATAAATGGATCTCTACATCTTGCAGACTTTCTGCTCTAGGCCTTTTTCTATGTAACCCTCTGGCTGACCGATATAGATGGTTTCCTCAAGATAGCCATTCAGAAAAGCTGTCTTGACATCCATCTGCCACATCTCATATTCAAAATATGTTACTATGGCGAAGAGTATCCGGATGAACTTAAGCATGGCTACCGGTGAGAGAGTTTCCTCATAGTCAACTCCCTCTTTCTAGGTGTAACCCTTAACCACTAGCCTTGCTTTATAAGTCTCCAGTTTTCCCTCCGCTCAACTTCTTTCTCTTGAAGATCCACTTACATCCAATGGGTCTTACCCTTTCAGGTAGATCTAAAGTTGCCAGACTGAGTTAGAGACATGGACTCCTATCTCAAGTTTCATAGATGCTTGCCACTTTTCCTTATCAAAATCATCCATCGTAGCCTTAAAGGTCAACGGATCCTCCTTACCATCATCAGCAGTGACGACATGTGCTTCCTCAGTATACCGGTCAGGTAACTTGCTTACCCTCCCACTACGACGAGGTGCCACAAGAGTTTGATTAGGAATCGTGGT
>NW_010360145.1:418091-419014 GCF_000414095.1 Morus notabilis | reverse complement strand
ATTCATCATCATGAATCAAATATAAACATCCAATCTTGCAAGTGCCTACCCATCACATACATACGTAATTAATTTTTGATTATCAAATAATCGGAGCATAAATTAATATCGTCTATAGACCGCTCTGATACCAATTGTTGGTCTCCGGATCGAATCCAGCTGTGGAAGCGCGGTGGTGCGGGGGGAAGAGGCGGATCGTGTATAACAAAAATTTTCATAAAACTTTTGAGATACTCTATAGATTATATTAATTTATGCACGAATAAATTAATCTCATTAACTTATATATATCAAGAACTCAATCAGGAAAAATACCTGGAAGCCGACTCAGATGATAACTTGAGTTCTTTGACCACGAACAGTCCTTGCTCCAATCTTTGTGTTTAGAAAACCAATGTCTTCCACGTCAATTCCTAGAATCCACGAAGACGTGTGTGTGGGCACACATGAGACAAAACGGGTTACAATAAACACTCGAATTTCCACAAACACCATCGCATGTACGATGTGGAATTTTTGGGAGAAAAAATTTTTCCTTCCTTTCACTCTTGAGAATTTCGGCCAGCCTTAACTCTTAGGGCTGAAAAATTGTTTCCAAAATTTCTATAGAGAAATTTTGGCTACCTCTAAAATTAGGGCAAAAAACCATTCTGAAAATTGTCTCAAAAATAGTATTTATAGAGTAGAAGTCAAACTTCTAGAAAGAATCCAATCTCTATCTCCAATCTCTATCTAAAGAATCCAATCTCTATCTAAATAATAATTAATTCTCAATTAATTATTTTTGAGTATTTAATTTTAGAATTCTGTAATTCTAAAATTCCCATTTTGCCCTCTGTGTCTGGCAGAATTACTAGGACGACGCGGGGACTAATGGACCTATAATCCCGAGCTCCAATAAAATTAATAATTAATTAAACACT
>NW_010360145.1:410615-417520 GCF_000414095.1 Morus notabilis | reverse complement strand
TATTGATTCTCTAATGGACAGTGAGTCATAAAACACATTCATGAATCGGAGCTCCTACTGGTCCAAGTACCGAATCAACCCTCAATAGAATTATTTATCTACTTCTTTCTTAAGAAGGAATGGATTCCATCTCGTGTAATAACATTCCCGGCTACCTACTTCATCATGTCTCCAAAATACAAGGAATAGGATTCAGGATCTCATAATCCGTACCGAGTAAATCAAAAGACACAAATCCATAAATATGAGTCTGTTAAGAACTCAGGATTAAGATCATCCTATATATGACCATCGGTAGACTCAATTAGAATTTCTATACTTAACGGAATTATTAGAAATTCATATTGTGTCTGTGTCCTTGTTCCACATAATCTCATTATGCGAAAAACACTAATTCAATATCTCACCATATTAACAGTGCGGATAACACCGTTCCATTCTTAATGGGAATGACATGTATTAATAATGTTTTAATTAAAGATTCTGAACTTTAATTAAATTTATTATGAACATTGCTTTTTGATTATTATCCTTAAACATTATCCTCTCGTATATAACACTTATATACAATGTTTAAGGTTACATAAATAACCATGAAATTTTCATTGATATTCATAAAATATTCATAAATATATGCACATAAAATAATGAATAAACTCTTTTATTCAATAAATAATAAATATCATATTCCATCTCATGCTTCTAGGACACTATTCCCAACACCTATAATATACCAAATCGAAGCGTTTTTCAAGCACCACAATCATGGCCAGGTGTAGCCCGCCAACTCATTATTTTGGGGCAAAATTCACTTGTTTTCATTATTTTCGAAGGAAAAAAAATCAGAGAACTATGACTGAAAACGGCCATACTTTTGATCTAGAAATCGTTACTAGGCCTATAATATACCAAATTGAAGCTCTTTTCGAGCTCCACAATCATGGCTTAGGGTAGCCTACCAACCCAATTTTTCGGTTCAAAATTTACTTGTTTTCATTAGTTTTGGAGAAAAAAAAATCAGAGAACTGTGACTAAAAACGACCATAACTTTTTATCTAGAATTCATTACAGGCCCTATAATATACCAAATCGAAGCTCTTTTCGAGCTCTACAATCGTGATGGGGCTTAGGCCGCTGACCTAATTTTTCGGGCCAAAATTCCCTTCTTTTCGTTAGTTTCGGACGAAAAAAAAATGAGAGAACTGTGACTGAAAACGGCCATAACTTTTTATCTAGAATTCGGTACTGGGCTTATAATATACCAAATCGAAGCTCTTTTCGAGCTCTACAATCGTGGCGGGGCGTAGCCCGCCGACCTAATTTTTTGGGTCAAAATTTACTTTTTTTCATTAGTTTCGCAAGAAAAAAAAATCAGAGAACTATGACTGAAAACAGCCATAACAACATCTCTCTAATCAAATAAGGAAACTTTTTAACACCCAGATAAAATGACCTATTTAACTTCAAACAGTCACGTGAGTGCACACCCTTTTTTCTTCTATTTAGAACTAACTTTATTATAGAAGTGGAAAAGTGGGAGTTTATGAAAATTTAAGGTAGCGAGGTGGGGATTTTTAAAATTTAGGGTGTAAAGTGCGGTACCCTAAAGTTTAGAGACGGATGATAGTAATCCTAACAAAAACAATTTCTTATCTTCTTCATTTTCCAAAGGGCTATATTATATTTTGTGTAAATTGGGCCCAAAAGCCCAAAATCCGGCGGGCTTACCCAAAAAGGCTCAGCTCAAACAAGGCCCGAGCCCAATGAAGCCCAAGCCCTGCTCAAGCCCAATATGTCTTAGGTTTGGGCTTGGGCTTAATATTTTCCTTATAAGCCCCACCCGAAGCCCAAACTCGAAACCGCTTTGAAAAAACCGTAGCACAAAAATAAATTAATATATATATATATATATATATATGTGTGTGTGGAATAAAAGATAGATAGAGAACAAAACAAAAAAAAAGAAAAAAATTCAGCAATGTCTATAGAAGTAGAATAAAAGATAGCTCTTCCTTCTTCTACTGTGTGCATCGGAGTTTGCATTTAGTCAGGGACGACGTGTTGTGAATGTCTAGAAGTAGATTATAGCCAAATTTGCTGCAATCATTGATTTGTTGTGCTGGTATTTATTTTTTATATTCGTTCATAATTTTAAGTCGTGATTTATAATTTTTTTTAACATTTTTTTTTTATAAAAAATACACATAAAATAAAAATAATTTTAAATCATGAGTTTGAATTCATAAATCAAACGTTCACTTAATATCTAATTTAGAGTATTTAGAAGTGAATGATTTTGATAATGAAGAAGCCATTCAAGTTTCGTTGTTCCATTTATTTCTTTTATAATGTATTATTTCCCTTTAATGTCTTCAAGCATTTTGTAATTTTCTTTTATTTTAATAATCTCGAGTTAAGATTTTGATAAAAGGATGAGATCAGTTAATGAGTGCCAACCTAATTAGAATATGTTAATTATCTCTAATATCAGTTAATACTTCTCTCAGTTATATCGAAACATTACCTTTTTTTAATATATTTAATGTTTATCATTACTTAATTGTCTTTCATCTTTTTAAGGGGTCTTTCATTTTTTTTTAATGTTTTATTTAGTGTTAAATTTTTATTGGGTTTAAGAAACCCAAAGCCCAAACTCGACCCAAACCTAAAGCCCGATACCCGGCCCAAAGTGAGCCCAAAATATATAGGGCTGGGCTTTGATTTTAAAATCTAAGCCCAGCCCGACTCAGCACGAAATTTTATGAAAGACTAAAAAGCTCAAGCCCGGGCCTTCCCGAGGTTGAAAGTTTGGGCTTGGGCCGGGCTTGGGCAGCCTGCTTTACACGCCTTGTTTGCTGTAAACTTAACACAAATGTCGTTTATCTTTTAATTGAAAATCGCCATGTCTTCCATCTTATAAAAAGAAAACCACGTCCTTCAGATAAATGGGGAAAAGAAGCGTGTCGTTTCGCGAAGGAAGAGTGCATGTCGTTTATCCTTCGGTTGAGAACTTGATCTTCCTGCATAACTATATGATAAAAGAACAAGAAAATCAAATTAGCATCATTTTTATTTTCGGTCTCCTCGACCAAACCTTAATCTGCCAAGAAATATCCCGATATTATCATCCCAAAATAAAATAAAATAAAAACTACCTGCCATAAGAGCGATTCATAGATCGTGGTGCATAAAATCACGCAAAAACATGATTTAATCTAAGGGAAAAAAAAGGAAAAACCAAGGAAATGGAATAACAGTTTAAATCAATATACGCATCAAATATTTTTTAAACCTAAAAGTGAGAGAATTTGAACTCTACATCTGTGGAGTACGAATTAGGCCTGAAATTATGCAACTACATCGTGTGTGTGTGTGTGTGTATATATGTATATATATATATATATATATAAATTAGGAGATCCAATACATCTACTTATACATAGGAAAACAAGAGAGAGAGAAGAAACTTGACTGATGAAAGATATCAGAAGCGTCTACGAAGATTCTCTTGTTATTTCTATGTATAAAGAAATGGATTGAACCCTTTTCCTTTGCCATGGATCGGGAGAATCCCACTTCAAAGCGCCGCCTCCTCCAGAACCTAAAAGAGGCTGCACGCGAAGGATGTAGACTTGGAGACAGCAGTTTGTTTTCTATTTATAACCATTTAAAACCTATGAATACACTACACGTGTTATGTCTCATGAATCTGTCGGTACAGGCTCTGAGATTGTATATTTATTTATTTTTTTTTTTTTCCATTTATAGAAAACCCTACAAAGGATAAGGCGTGATACTTTTCAAAGTGAATTTTTCGCCGTTTTCTTTTGTATAGGGTAAAAAAAAAAAAAGTATTTTTACGCAAGTAATTTGAACTAAATTTAATATAACAAGAGAACATTTTGTTTTTGAACAAATATCACTAGAGAAATTTGTGTGATTAGAAAAATATTAAAACAAGGGTAATTTTTAAATTTGATCCTCAAATCACAAATTATTTTGATTTGCTCTCTATAATTTAATAGTTCAAAATTGACCAACGAGGTTTTTCTAAGTTATAATTTTGATATTTCTATCAATTAAACGCCCTTTTTCTTTAATAATTTTAATCACATACATGTCATGTGCCTAGAAATATAGGAGAACCTCGTAGTTTTGAGCCAAAAAATGTTTACGGTTTTTTTAAAATTTTTAATAATTTTAAAGTATATTTATTTAAATTTATTATGTTACCCTTTTATCAAGAGTACCAAATTCGTAACTTATGAAAACTTTGAGAGCCAATTATGTACCATTATAAAATATAGAGTAAAAAGTGAGATAGCCCATATTCTTTAATATCAAATTTCACATTAACCCTGAAAACCAATCTCTGTGTTTTTTTAAAAACACAATGGTAAATTTCCGAAAAATAGGAGATTTTCAAGGGAAACCATCTAGATTTTCAAATGCGAATGTCGTTTATCCCTCTTAGTCGAAAATTGTCATGTTCTACTAACAATACGTCTAAGGTAGTTATTTAAGGTGTATGATTTTCACGAAATACGTTAATTATGAAATTCACGAAGTATTTTTATGTTTATGTTAAACGTTGTATATGGTTTTCTAATAAAACTTAACGGTTTTTAATAAGCGTGTAAGTGAAAATTGTAAAAGCCGATACGCTAGACCCTTAATTTTACGACAGTGAACACGGGCCTCAGCACTATTATGAGCCCATCAATTGCAGTAAAGTAAAGTTTATTGAAAGTTTAACTTATGGATAATAATTTAATTAATTATTAAATTAACTAATTAAATTATCTTAGACTTAGAATATTATTAAGAAAGTTAATTAATTATTAAAATTAACTAACTAAATTATGTAGACTTAGTATATGAATAAGAGAGTTAATTAATTACTAAAATTAGTGAACTAAATTATTAAACTTATTATATGGATAATATAATTAATTATTAAATGAATTATCAACTTGGCATAAATTTGTAATGGCAATTAAGAAAGGCAGAATTATGAGGATTTAATTAATCTTTATAATATAAATTATAAATTTTTACGATCCTTAATAAGAAAGATAAATACGTTCTAAGAAAGGATTTAATTCCTTTATGATTATGCTAAATAAAAATAGTGTACTAAAGTTAATCTCACCCTCTGAATGAGTGTTTCTTTACAGAACTTAACAGTAGAGGATAAAAAATCTGGGCGAGTAGAGAATTATGCTTTAACTGGAAACCATGTAGTATGAATCCCGCCTATGGCATGAAAACTATGGTTTTCATATTAAGATGCTTTCAAGTGTTTTATAAAAAATCATGAAAATGTATGATCGGTGTTATGTCATGTTATGCTATGTAAGAATTACCATGCTATGTCATGATATGCTATGTTGAGAAATGTCAATCTCTGACTTATGATGTTATATGTTATATGAAATATATATTAAGTTATATACGTACTCACCTCATGATAAGTATGATTACGTTTATGAATGTGATGTTATGTATAAACATGTCATACTGCACACACACAATAAGACAAGTGAGACGAAAAAGTTAAGAATGGCATACCAACCTCTAGACCTACAGAGAGGATTTAAGGCCTAAGGAGGAAATCATTCAGTACCTGAAGAGGTAAAATTCACGGTGTAGTTGAGGACCTTACAAACCCTCTCTATCCGTTGATCATGCGCACATCTTGGTACTTATACTCGGGCCCATCAGTTTAGTAAGATAATAAGAGTTTAATAAGACACGATCATAATTAAGCATAACTGGAACATGCATATTTTATTATCTGTATTCTCAATAGTTTCATGAGATATAGTTCTTACTTATTGATCGAAAGCTTATTCAGATATGTTCATATTGTAGGTAAGAAACGTATCAATAATTCTTGACGGGCAGTGGCGAGCAGCGGACGAATGGTGGAGATGAGAATGGATACCGCTCACAAATAAACCTTCCGCAGTAAGTTTTAAATAAAACCATGTATTTACAATTCACGAGATTCAAGTATGTATGTTTGTATGTTATTTATGACCGAGATTGTAATTATACAATACAACCTTAGTTTAGAAAAATTTGAAGAAGTATTTAAAATACGAATTTATAACAATTTCTTATTTAAAATCATTTTAGGAGATTTTAATTTAAGTTACGAAAAGTTTTATGATGTGTTATTAATATGTTTTATGAAATTAGTATTTCGTGCTTTTTAAAAAAAATTCCGCATATGAGAATTTTAAATTAAATTTAAAATTATGTAGTTAGGTAACGGTTACGAGTCGTTACAGAAAGAACACCTATAGTCTAACATTTTGCATACAAACTACTGGGAATTATATTTGACTGGATTACAAAGTTCTATTTTACCATTTAAATATGTGCTAGAATTGACCAGCAAAAAAAAAAAAAAATCTGTGCTAGAATTAACCACTTGGGTTAGTATCATTTTGTCAACAAGAGAGAGAGATGCATTTAAGATATATGAATACACACACAGACACAGACACACACACACACATATATATATATATATATATATATATATATATGTATACTTTCAATAAATCTATGTTTGTTTTTACTTGGTAGCGAAGGGAGAGTGGAGGCCATGGGACATGCTATTTTCTGAATTACTGGAACGGATTTTCAAGTTTTGCTCAACACAAGACAAGCTGATTGTCCGAAGTGTTTGCAAATCTTGGGGAAGAGTAGTGGATGATAGCTGATGATGGGTATTTCTACCAACAAATCAAGTACTTTTAATCAAGTACTTTTAAGCATTTTTGTTAGTTTAATGTCTTTTGTTTGCTTTTATAGGAATTATAAATAAATGCGAACTTGGATGATTTTGCATGAAGAAAAGAAGAATATTTGCCCAACTTGTGAATCAATGCCAA
>NW_010360145.1:410046-410405 GCF_000414095.1 Morus notabilis | reverse complement strand
GCCACACCCAGGCGCGCCCACACCCAGGCGCGCGCCCGCACGCCCAAAGGCGCTGCAGCGCGCCTCATCCCGCGACAGTGAGATCCTATTCCAAAAACGTGCACCATAGCGCGTTTTCACGCAGGTTGCAGTGCGCGTATGAAGCCCTAGCTCTAAAACTTAGTAGTATAAAAGGAATGAGATGCCATTTGAGAAGGAGAGCCCGGAAATCTGATGAAAACATCAAAAGGAGGCCGAAATCCTTCATCTTGGAGGTCCTTGGAAGCTCTTCAATGGTTATTGGATTTTATCTTCTTTCATCTATTTTTCCATGTTGAGCTAGACATTAAATCTAGGACTTGATGTAGTTTTATTTGAAC
>NW_010360145.1:408640-409730 GCF_000414095.1 Morus notabilis | reverse complement strand
GAGGCGATCAATATTCCTATTTTCTAATTCTAAAGGCGAAGCTTAATTTGTGTTTAAATATTCATTTCGAATAGGAATATTGTTTTGGGTATTTAAATACAATTTCTTGTGAGGCACTCGAGAGAGGTTGCGAGATGACATTAGAGCCTTGATTAATGAATTGAATGGAATTGATTAGTGATTACATAATAGGATGAACATAGGAATAATAAAGCGAAATCAAGTCCCTGGACCATTTATGTATAGATACTTTATTTTTATTTTTATTTTTATTTTGTTTTTGTTCTTAATTATCATTTTATTAGGTTGCCTAGATAAAGTTAAGTTACAATAATCGCGGTATTTAACGGCAATTCTAAACCCAATCCCTGCGGTGACGATACTCACTCACCTTATACTCAAAACTTGACACCGTACGCTTGCGAAAATTTATTATATACAAAAATATTACGCATCAAGTTTTTGGCGCCGTTGCCGGGGATTGGCATTTTAAATTGTTGTTAATATTGTGAGTACATAACTTGATTTTAATTTAGGCTTTTATTTCCCATTTTTAATCTTTTGTTTTATTTTTGTTTTCTTTTGTTTTACGAGGCACTTGGAGATGGTTGATCGACAAGTCCTTTTAAGATTTGCTCAACGAGACTCCGAGCCATTTTTTAGTGCTTGGGAGAGATACAAGGAGCAGCTCATTCAGTTTCCCGACCATGGTTTCCCGAGGGAGGTGCAACTATAAATCTTCCTCGACGGGTTAGATGCCGCAACAAGAATGTGGGTGGAAAGAGAAAATGGTACCACCTCTTTTCACCAACTATCCGCAGTTGGAAGACATGGCCGATGTTAACTATCGGTATGGGAGGTATTCAACAAACCACCACGGTTTTGAGGATAGCTCCAACCTTTCGGAGCCATGGCTTGACACCCCCCGTCACCAAGTGGAGTCTTCTCTAGACCTTGAAGACCTTGTCGCCCAATTTTTGGAGGAGACAAGACTCCGCATAGAGAAGTTAGAGAGGATGGAGGCGCTTGACCAACTTCACGAGGAAATGGAGACAAATCTAGCGGAGTTGTTTAGGTTGAAGCTGCTTCC
>NW_010360145.1:407928-408611 GCF_000414095.1 Morus notabilis | reverse complement strand
AGAGGAGGATTGGGAGTTATTTGATGATGACTCGTTGAGAGAGGAGGAGACTCAAGAATTGGTTAGTGAAGAATTTCAAGAAGATGTCAATGAGTCTCAATCCCCCGAGATCCCCATTGTCGTGCCACTCCCGGTTGAGAAAGATCACATCTATGAAGACCCAATGTGGCCGGCAACTCCCCCACCATCTCGAGTGCCATTCTTCCGCGCCAACCAAGCACATATGCCGGCACTGAGTCGAGTTGAGTAAATGAGCCGAAAACCACCAAATCTCGCCAAGCTTGAGGGTGTAACAAATCAAGACCCGTACGTTGTGCTGTATGACCCGTACTATGGGCGAAAGCCACTCTTTGACGAGTTGGCTCGGCATAGGAATAATTGAGCCTAAAGACGCAATTTATGGAGGAGAGCCCCGCCCCAACCCGAGCTTATGCCATCATGCCGGGTGCATCATTGCCAACCATACTAGGAGGCGAGATTGTCTCGCCTCCTCGGTACGTGTTCTTATTCCCTCGTTATTAATTTTAATGATTGTTTGATTTTGAGTTTGGGAGTGAGACACTTTGTGGTTGATTTTAGTGGATTTTAGGCATTACTTGTGAGTTGGTTGTTATGACTTGTCTCCATTGAGTTGTGTTCTTTTGGCCATGTTTTTACTCATTTTTCTTTTAGGTTGTTTGAAT
>NW_010360145.1:406388-407312 GCF_000414095.1 Morus notabilis | reverse complement strand
AAAAAAGAAAAAAAAAAATAATAAGAGTTAATCGGATGAGGAATTGAGTTACCATTTCCATTTCTTTACAACATTGGGGACAATGTTGATTTTGAGTTTGGGGGTGTGGTCTTTATTTCTTAAATTTTTGTGGTTTTTATTTCTTTTTGGGTTCAATTGAGAGTGAATGTATCATGAAATGAAGAGTTGGTAAAATATTTTTTTTTTCATTTCTTGGAAATCATGTGAGATCCATGAGTTGTGATACATGCCTAGGGTGATTTGAGCCTAAAAATTCTAATCTCATCCACCTTTTACCCTAGCCATACATTACAACCCTCAAAAGTCCTTTTGATCTTCAATGACAAGTGAACCTTTATTAGTGGAGAGTGACACGAAAAATGGGCCTATGGTAGTTCTTATTAAGATATCACTCATAGTCTCCTTGGCACATAGGTCTATCCGGATTTTATTTGGTTGAATGAGATTGATTGTGCACACTTACACCTTGAGAGTCTTAAGTGAAGTGAAATTGATGCTTGATGTTGAAATTCTAGATAATCTCAGTGTTTGCATTTCTTTTGAGCTTAGAGCATTATGTGGTTTTGGAGATACATGCACAGTTGTTGACTCGAAACAAAACTTACATTTTTTTTTTCGTTTGTGTCTTAGTACTTGATTTGTGTTTTCTTTTTCTTTCTTTTCTTTTGCTTGAGGACAAACAAATGGTTGAGTTTGGGGGTATTTGATGACGGGTATTTTTACCAACAAATCAAGTACTTTTAAGCTTGAATATTTGTAAGTTTTCAAGCATTATTGTTAGTTTAATGTCTTTTGTATGCTTTTTATAGGAATTAAAAATAAATGCAAACTTGGATGATTTTGCATAAAGAAAAGAAGAATATTTACCCAACTTGTGAATCAATGGCAAGAGGAGGCGAAAGA
>NW_010360145.1:362587-406113 GCF_000414095.1 Morus notabilis | reverse complement strand
TGCGCGCCACACCCAGGCGCGCAGCCGCGCGCCCAAAGGCGCTGCAGCGCGCCTCAGCCCACGACAGTAAGATCCTATTCCAAAAACGCGTGCCGCAGCGCGTTTTCACGCAAGCTACAGCGCGCGTATGAAGCCCTAGCTCCGAAACTGAGTAGTATAAAAGGAATGAGATGCCATTTGAGAATGAGAGCCCGGAAATCCGAAGAAAACATCAAAAGGAGGCCGAAATCCTTCATCTTGGAGGTCCTTGGAAGCTCTTCAATGGATATTGAGTTTTATCTTCTTTCATCTATTTTTCCATGTTGAGCTAGACATTAAATCTAGGACTTGATGTAGTTTTATTTGAACTATGTTTTGAATATTTTGTTGATTGTTAATTTAATTTCGTTTTCAATTCATTCATGTTTTTCTATGCTTAATGCTTTTAATTTATTTGGCCAATGAGTTAGATGATTTTTAGATTGCGAATTTGATGCTCGAGAGAGATTGAGTTCTTTATTTAGATTTGAGAAACATAGTCTAGGTTGTTATGAGACCGAGAGGAGATCAACGGTTAGATAATCAAATTAGGATTTAGGTCGTTGTGAGGCCGAGAGGCGATCAATATTCCTATTTTCTAATTCTAAAGGCGAAGCTTAATTTGTGTTTAAATATTCATTTCGAATAGGAATATTGTTTTGGGTATTTAAATACAATTTCTTGTGAGGCACTCGAGAGAAGTTGCGAGATGACATTAGAGTCTTGATTAATGAATTGAACGGAATTGATTAGCGATTACATAATAGGATGAACATAGGAGTAATAAAGTGAAATCAAGTCCCTAGACCATTTGTGTATAGATACTTTATTTTTATTTTCTTATATTTATTTTGTTTTAGTTCTTAATCATCATCTTATTTGGTTGCCTATATAAAGTTAAGTTAAAATAATCGCGGTATTTAATGGCAATTCTAAACCCAATCTCTGTGGAGACGATACTTACTCACTCTATATTCAAAACTTGACACCGTACGCTTGTGAAAATTTATTATATACAAAAATATTACGCATCAATAGCCCTTCCATGAGGGAGAAGATAGACGAGCAACGATAGAATTGACCTCTTTCAGACATCGCTGTTCTCATAGAGTTGATAGAAAAGAGCTCGGGTTCACTTAAAAAACTGTATACCTTACGTCCAGAGGGACCACATCTTCTCCTTCATTGCTGTCCTTTCGAAAAATCTTCAGAATCTGAAGACAGTATTCAGTCCAATCAGTGAAAGTATGGTGATTCGAGAGGCTCCAAAGTTTGCCAACCTACGCTTTTTAGATGTCAGTTACTGCAGGGACATTGGAGCCGGTGCACTCAAGGCAATTGGGAAGCATTGCGCAAGAACACGGCTGTAAAAGAAAATTTTGATGACGGGGCTTTGGCAATTGGATCCACAATGCCTAAGCTCAAGCACCTAGAAGTTAACAATAAACGCTATTTCAATGATGATGGTCTGAGAAAGATCTTAATCCCGTTAATTTTACCGATTCGAATTTAAAATTCAAGTTTTGTTACAGTAAAAACTCTCAGAAACAGTCACTTCTAACTTTTTTGTTACAGTAAAAAACTCTTACATAAAATCACATCTCAAGTCGAATTAAAAACTCGAATCAACAAACTAAACGAGTCCCTTATCTTGCTGCACTGAGCTGGAGTTTTTAGGCTAAGAGGAGTCTTTTTTTTTGTTGGGCCCAGTAGGCGGCCTTACTCATCGCTGAGGGTTTGGATTGGCATAGTCGCCGCAGAACATGGGATAAAGGCTATGTTTATTTTACCGATTCGAATTTAGAATTTGAATTTTTATTACAGTAAAAAGCTTTAAAAAACAGTCACATCTAACTTTTTTTCTGCAGTAAAAAATTCTCATATAAAGTCACGTCTCAACTCGAATTAAAAACTCGAATCAGCGAACTAAACGGACCCAAAAATTATTGCATGATGGAAGGACTAAAAGAGGACTATTGTGCTTGAGGAAATTTCTCCTTTTCTTTTGTAAGTTTATTATTATGGCTTGGCTTTCTTAAATTATTAAGATTGATTTTTTTTTTTCATTTTTTTTTTTCTGAAATAACTTATTAAAATAGATTGTTCTACAATGACCATTTTTATTTATTTATTTTCGTGAGAAAAATAATGTGATGTTCTTGCAACTAGACTTTGATCAGAGCATGACTTGATTGATTTTGATAATGAAATTGAATTTCATAATATTGGGTCCAACAAATCCTTCAGAATAATCTGATAGTTCATTCATATATGAGATAAAGCAAAATCAGGCTAACTTAAGATAGGAAAACAAAGAATATCGATTCTTGTTAATCTCGCGGTTACCAAAGACGAAACCGTGTTATTTAGGGCATAGAGTTATAAAACGTCTACTTTTTTGTTTATTTATAAAACTATCTACTACCATACATAAAAAGAAACTTATATCCTCATATATAATAAAAAAGTGAAAAAAATAATGAAATAACAAGATAGGAAAGAAAATCAAACGAAGAATATAAAACATTCTAAGTTAACATACAAAACTCAAATTATTGCATTTAATAAAATCCAATCTAATTATTTTAAGAAATGAGAAGTTTCTTTATGAAAATTGAAAGAAAATCCACCGAATATTTTAAAAAATCTAATCCTTAAAAGTCTGCAACATCGATAGTTCTTCCAAATTAAGTCTCTACACCTTAAAATTAAACAATATTTTCCTTATTTAATGATTAGATCATTATTAAACAGAATATATAATACAAAGGAACGCAAACATGTACCCATCATACAACTTTTCATTAGTTAATGGTAATATCATTTTAAAACACATTGAAAACAAAAAAGATTTTTCAACAAGTCTCAAACAATCAGCATGTACGTATGTACGAACACATAACAGATCATTTCATTATTGTAATGATTCGAGAATTATGAAAAAGAATGAATATAAAGTTTGAGATGACTCGAGTAAAATTAAACATTGAAACAAATGTGTTTTTGAGTTGATGAGAAAAAATAAAAAATGTATAAAATTAATACATATTTTCACTAATATTATCATCACATCATAATGAAACAAAATTTCTAATAAAGAAGAAGCACTAAAATGAACTCATAGAAAACATTTCATTACTTTAATGATACTATCATTATGAAACAGATTGAATATGAAAAGTTTGTAAAAAGTAGGCAAAATTAGGCACCGAAACAGTCGTGTTTTTTAGTGGACGAGAAAACGTGAAAAATGTACAAAATCAATAACTATTTTCATTAATTTTTATGATCAGAATATAATGAGACAAAATTTCTAATAAAGAAGAAACGCTATAAAATGAACTCACTAAAAAATAATTCATTACTTTAATGATGATATAATTATGAAATAAACTGAATACAAAAACGTTGTAAAAACAATAAACATGTAAAAATACACAAATTCATAAAAAAGTTGTTTCATTATTGTGATGATAACGTCAGTTGAAAGAAGAAGGAAAATACAATTTGTAGAAAATCCGAAGCAAACGTAATTGTAAGTGGAAAGTCTATTGATGCTGAAAACAAATGTATTGGTTAAATGATGAAAACAAACGTATTGGTTTAATAATGAAAACAAATCAAATTAGAACCCATAATTACCAATGAATAGCAAAACGGTAAAACAAAAAGAAGTAAACAAAAATGGTAGTAAGAATAACTAACATACCTCTGCAAAACGAAGCACGAAGACGAACAAAAGCTGGGTATAATGCCTACCACATTGAAGAAATTTCGATGAACAAAAACAATAAAAGTCCACTAAATCCGGCTAAAAGAGAAGGAAAACACACGGTCGAATTCAAAAAAAAAAAAATAATAAATAAATAAAAGGGGAATCAGATGATTAAAAATAACATAATAAGAATAAATGAAATAATTGACCACAGATAAACAATTAGAGTTGAAAAGGAAAGTAAATATGTGAAATAAAACAAACATATTCCATAAAATAAAAATTAACCATATATATGAAATATACTCCGAAATGACCCATAAGAGTATATTCGGTAACATATATGTCTTAATCGACATTGTTGTAATATAGGAAATATACGCCGAAATAACCCATAAGAGTATATCCGGTAACATATATGCTTTAATCGTAAGGGTGACAATTCGTGTTAGTGTGCCGTGTTCGTATAAACTCGTTTATTAACCGTGTCAGAAAAAATCAATCCAAATACGACATATTTATTAAACGTGTCAAAAATATTAACCCAAACACGACTCATTTATTAATCGTGTTACTCATGTCAACCCGTATCCCGTTTAAATTAATATAGTGAATAAATAACTAATATAATAATGACTTATTTAACACGGTCAACACAGGTTTAACATATTTATTGGTCAATTTATCTTTTCTTTTAAGAAAAATAAATGAATTTTACCTACAAATATTAAAATTCACATTATTATGTCATATAAACTTTCATGTTATATCACATATCATTATATTACAGATGGCACATATAGTTAATCACGTCAATTCACGCCACTTCGTGTTAAGAGGTCAATCATAACCCAATAAATTTATTAATTGTGTTAATTGTGTCAATCAGATTACGACCCAAACTCATTTATAGTAAATCCAAACCCGCTAATTTCGTGTTGATTTCGAATCGTGTTGTTATCTGAATTGTCAGCCCTACTTAATCGACATTGTTGTAATATTGTATAATAATCGATATTTTTAAAATTAGTGCTTCAATAATAGATATTTTATGTAATTACTTTTAAGCCATACCATATATTTTACCTACATGCAATACAATATAATTAAAAAAAAAATGCTATTTTTAGGAATGGTGGGTGTGCATATTGTTGAACAAAAAATCAAGTGGGGTAAATTTACTAGGTTGATCTATTTTTTGAGTTTTTTTTTTCCTTTTTTTTTCGTAGAAAAAAACGATTTTGTAAGTTTATTTGACAAAAACATAGAAATAATTTTTTTTTTAAAAAAAAAAACTTTTATAGTAGATAGACATTAATGCCTCGTTCATTTCACCGATTCGAGTTTTCAGTTCTAGGTTTCTACAGTAAAAAGCTCTCATAAAATATCACATCTAACTTTTTCTACTACAGTAAAAAGCCCTCAGAAAATGTCACATCTCAGCTCAAATTAAAAATTCAAATCCGCGAAGTGAACGAGGCATGAGTTTCAACTAACGGGTTTACACCAAAATCGAAAAAGCTGAAAATAAAAACATAACATTATACACGTGTCTTCATTTGGAAACATTCACCAAGAGGCACTTTGCATTACAAAAAACAGGGTATTAGCGACGATAAAAAGTTGTTGTAAAAAATACAAAGTCATCGTAAATGATTTTTAGTGACCACTTATCGTCGAAAAATTGTCGCCGCAATTGATTCGTCGCAAAACCAATTTTTGTGACGACAAGCAGTCGTCACAATTATAATTGTGACTACAATCGTCACAAATGAGTCGCTGTAATTATTTCGTCGGCTACATCTTTAAGATGACATGACATTGAGTATTTGCGATGAAATTTTGTGAATTAAATCATCACAAAAGATGCAGAACTAGCTGACGTGGCTTATATTTTTTGCGACCGCATTTGTCATCGTAAATAATATTTTAATATTTTATTTATTTATTCTCATTTTAATAATTAATGATGTATATTACTATACATTTAAACCTAATATTAAATATAATTCATGATATTAATAATAAAGAAGAATTAAATAAAAATAAATAAATAAATAATAAAAAATAGAAATAAAAATTATTATTGTAGAAAGTAATTAATAAAATAAAATAAAAATGTAGTTATAATATAAATGTACGGAAATAAAAATTGTTACATTAATAAAAATCTAATCTCCTAAATTAGCAACATCACTAGAATCATCGTCATTATTATCGAAAGGATTCGGAGGCGGATGACCTGGACGGACATACGATACAGGAGTACCCATTGGGAAAGTCATGTTAGGGTGCATTTGAGTAATGAAGTCTTGCATCATTCTGATGCTCTCGTACAGCTGGAGGCTTAGCTGGTAACTCTGTTGCAAGTATTCTTCTACGTGTGGGTCCGAACGTGTCGTAGAAGATCTTACCGAGCGTGAGCTAAATGACGATGAAGCCCATCGATAAACCTTTTGTGGGAGTGTGCGACCCACTCTAGTCTTGTGTCCTCTGCGGATACCCAGAAACTGCTCCATAATATCCTCCTCGTTAACTGCTCCTGCTGCGGATGATCCAGAAGTAGCAGACTGCGTCTGGATATGCGTTTCTCTTTCTATCTCTGTCTGATACTAAAAATATTATAAGAAAAATAATTAAATACATAATGCGATTTAAATTAAAAATATAATTAAACATTACGAGTATGCTTACAAAAGTCTGCGTACTTTGGGAATTAATAAATACCTAATTTCTTTTCGCGATGTTGGGAGTATGACAGCTGACCATGAAAACTCGACCACTTTTGGTTTCTACGATTAACTTTATTGATTCCTGACTTTTTCTATTTATGATTACATTTAGCGTTAGTAAAATTAACATTTATTATATATAATAAAACAACATATAGAAGAGATCCAATTAGCTAAAACTTGTCAGACATGAATCTATTGTAGCAATTACCTGAGGTTTTTAGAAGGGTGGATCATAACTGCATTCTCATTTTCTGAACCACCAAGATATTTGAATTAGTCATGGAGGTCGCTTTTCCAATCCTTATAACATTTTACAGCCTCTCTGTCGACCACAGACTTAATTATACCATCGTAGCGGTCATAATCGAGGTTGAATCATTCCTCTAATACAATATAAACATGTTAAATGATTTTATTATATTAAAATTTAGATGAAATTAGAAAACAATGAAGTTGAATAATTTATACCAACAGGCGCTGCTGAATCTCTCTCTTATGCTGGACATCCACGTCCTTGCAGGCATCGTGGAAAGGCTCACAGACATCTCTAATATGGATTCCAACGGCACTATCGAACCAGGTGCCGTAGTTTCAAATTGCCTTCCAAGTACCTGCACGTTCGTCAAACATAAGGGTCATCTTTCCTTCCTTTGCCACTCTGGCTGCGATTTCGTGACCCTTAGCGTTCCCACGACCTCTACGACGTCGTCGATGTGCGGCATCGGGTGCTGTAGAATGAAATATATTTAGTGATCATATAATATTGATGTAATTAATTTAACAAATTTATAATTATGTTCTAACATACCAGGCTCACAGTGTGATGACAAACTATAAGGATCGAATAGAGGCTGCACTCCCCCTGAAGAGCCAGTACATATAGCGGCTGGATCAAACATGATTGCCTGTTAAGAAGTCATCATAAACGTTATTTATCTTATTGACATAATTCTTGTGTTATATGAATAATTATAATTATTAAAACAATAATCGCAGTACATAATTTCTATTCATTGTCACTGCTAATGTCTTGATTGTCACCCCCCTCATTTATGTCATTATCATCCTCAGAATCGTCAATGTCTTCTTCAACATAGTCTTCTTCATCATCTTTTATCAGTATATCGTAGTCATTATCCTCAACGTGAAACTTGTCTATTAAAATTTGCATTAACATCGGACAGGACACATCAGATGATATATCAGGTCGATTCCACATCAAAGTGTCAATCTCGGAGAGTTCCACGACTAAGTCAATATTTATAGACTCGGTATCTTGAATTATTGTAATGTCGTCTGTTTCCATATATGAAATATCCTAAATATGTCGATGTCAAAAGTGTTCAACAACTTTCTAGTTCGGACCGTTGAATAAATCATCCACATTAAAAACTTGTTCCGCTTGAGATGCTAGTATAAATAATTTATTCTCATACCAGGAGTCATTGACGAAGATGATCGTTCTATTCTCGTGTTGTTTAACTCTCTTCCTTCCTGGATGAGTGTCAAACCATTTACATTTAAACAGAAGAACATAGTTGTCGTTTACGTATGATAATTCATAAATATCTTCCAGTACTCCGTAATATGTATGGTTATCAAAACTCCATCGATGTATGTACGCTTTTACTGTTTCTGGTGGCAGCATCTCATGATTTCTACACTTTATACACGAACTAATACCCCTGGTTGAATTTGCATAATTCTTTCCAACCTCAACAAAAACACACAAAGCATCCCAATACTCATCAGACAATCGGTTCCTTAAATGTATCAAACTCTTGTCCATAGGCATCTCCACTACGAAGAATTTATAAAATTTTATTAAATTTTATGAAAATTAACATTAGTTTATTTAATAATTTTATTAGTAATGTAAAAGTAATTAAAATTTTAACCTAATTTTTTTAATCATCAGATAAATTTCATACAAATTTCAATCTAATTACCACATATTCCAATTCTAGTTCTAATTTACAATTTACAATTTTAAATCTAAAACTACAAACTAAATTCAAAACCTAAAATAAAGCCAACAACCACAACAAATACCAAAATCAATTTACAAAATAGTAAAATAATAACTCACAAAATCCAAACGCACAAATACCGGGGGTTAGAAAACGGAAAGGCAGCAGGGAAGGGAAGCGTCGGCGGCAGGAAAACAACGAGTACGGCCAAAAAAGTAGGCAGCGAGGGGGAGATGAAAACTCCACTTTTTTGAACTTTTTTTCTCCACAAATCAAAATTTTGAGGAGCACGATATATTTAAGTTATTTTTAGTGTTTTTGGACGGTTTTTGGAGGTTTTGGACGGAGAAAATAAGAGAAAACGCAAGAGCTCACTGGAAAAAATGACGGAAGGAAGCCTGCAATCGCTTATATACATGTGACTTTTTACGACGACAAATGTCGTCGCAAAAAATATTAAATAGTCGTCATAATTAATATAAAAACGACGTCGTTCTTCACCTCATTAATATTTCTGAGAATATTCTTGAGGAATATACCCGTGCTCATTTTTTGCGACGACTTTGTTAAAATGTCGTCGTAAATAATTTTAAGAAAACTGCCAAAGTTTTCACGTTTTTTTGGAGAAAATTAAATTCTCAATTATTTGTGACGACATTATTAAACAAGTCGTCGCAAAAAATAGTCGTTCCTGATAGAATTTTTTGGAACCCTTTTTTGTGACGACACATATCGTCGTAAAAACAGTCGTTCTGAAAAGAATTTTCTAGAACTATTTTTGCGATGACCTTCCAATTAGTGCTGGAACTTCGGATCGACGGGCTGCCCGAAGCCCGAATTTTTTCGGGCTCGGGCGGGCAGACCCAATTCCCGCCCGCCGAAGCAAGAAATTCGGGTTCGGGTAGCCCGAATTTGACATGCCACCCTTGCCCGCCGCCGTCTAACCACCGTATACTGCCGTCCGCCGAGATTTTTTTGAATTTTTCCGACCATGCCCGAACTGCCCAACCCGAAAATTACCCGAAAATGCCCGAAAATTAGGTGTGCCCGAATTGCCCGACCCGCTGCCCGAAAACTCAAACGGCTATTTTTTTTTTTATTTTGCACGAATTTTTCCCGCCTGCCCGAATTGGCCGAACCGCCGACCCAAAAACGGCTAGTTTTTGAATTTTTACCCGAATTCTGCCCGAAAACCTGAGTTGGCCGAAAACCCGGAAACGGCTAGTTTTTAAAATTTTTACCCGAATTCTACCCGAAAACCCGAGTTGCCCGAATTGCCCGAATTGCCCGAATTGCCCGGATACCCGAAAACGGCTAGTTTTTTTAATTTTGCCCAAAAACCCGAGCTGCCCGAGTTTGCCCGACTGCCCGATGCCTGAATTTCAAAAAACTAGCCGTTTTATCCCTTTTTTTTTGAAAAAAAATCATCTTTTTACCCCAATATTTCCCTATAAATACCCCTCATCCCTCACACATTTTTCTCACTCAAACTCTCTCAATCCCTCTCAATCTCTCTCAATTTCTCTCAATCTCTCTCACAATTTTTCTAAAGCTCTCTCTCTATCAAATTCATCTTATTTTTTTATAATGGATCCTTTTGGTTGTAGTGGTATTCCCGTTGATGCCCAACATAATGTAGAAGAAGGGTAATTTCCCACTAATGAGTTTGTTACGCAGCAATCTACTAATCCAAGCTATGGTGGACGTACTGGAGGTCGTGGTCGCAATAGTGGGCGTGGAGAAGCGGCGGCGAGTGCGACTGCGTCTGCGTCTACGTCGGCAAGTGTTGCAACCTCCAGGAGGAAATGCAAGAGTACCTCGACAGTTTGGGATCACTTCGACATAATTGACGAGGTGGAGAATGAAGATAACACTAAACATATAGTTCAGTGTAAATATTGTTTATCTAAATTACAAGTCGACACTATTCACGGCACCACACACTTGGGACGACACTCCGAAAAGTGTCTTCAAAAGCTTAGCCAATCTAGCGGACCCGAACTCCGCCAAACATAATTATCTTTTGATCGCGCAACCGATGGTCTAACCATAGCTGTAACCGGACATTACTTTAAAAGATTTGATTTAGATAAGCTAATATTAGGTTTTAAATGTGTTCTAGGATCACATAGCGCAGATTTAATATATAACACAATTTTAAATGTAATTGATGGATTTAGTTTAAGAGATAAAGTAATGGCTATAACATTAGATAATGCTAGTGCCAATACAAAAGCAATTGAATTTTTTGAAAATGATTTAAGTCTATTCGGTGACGGTACTATTTTCCACCAACGTTGTGCATGTCATGTAATCAATTTAATAGTTAAATCCGGTTTAAAAGAAATGGGTAATCACATTAAAAGAATTAGAGATAGTCTTGCATGGATTCAAGGTAGTAACCAAAGACAAGAAGATTGGTTTAGGTTCTTACAAGCATTAAATATACCTCCTAGAGCATTAGCGTTAGATATGCCTATAAGATGGAACTCAACTTATATTATGCTTCAACAATGCATCCCTTATAAGAATGCTACAACAAACTATATGTGTGTAAAATTAGGAGAATGACATATAGATGAATTTGATTGACAAATTGCCGAAGTTTTGTATCAATTTTTAGGTAGGTTTCATGAAGTTACTCTAAAACTTAGTGGAACATACTACCCAACATCACCTTTAGCTTTAGGAGAACTTTTAAGAATTAGTATTTTATTTCACGAATATAGGGAGTACCCAATCTTAGGAGATCCTGTTCAGTCTATGGAAAAAAAATTTAAAAAATATTGGTCTAAATTGCCTTTGTTATATGGTTTAGGTACAATTTTTGATCCTAGATTAAAATTAGATGGATTAGAAAGTGGTTTAGAAAACTTAACTGAATCTTTAGGCATCACTTGTACGGACCAATTTTTAATAATAAAGGCAAAAATATATGAGATCTATAGTAAATATGAGATTAGGTTTAGAAGCACAAACTCTAGAGTACAGGAACCGCAACAACAGGATGAAAACCCACATTCATTCTTGAATGTTTTCGGGTTAAAGAAGAAGAAGAAGAAGACAACTCAAACGGAAGCTGTGAGTGGAAGTGGATCTTCATCAACAAGTGGCAGTGGCGGCAGCAGCTTCAACGAGCTTATGGCGTACCTCAGTGAAGGCTTAGTAGTCGGCAGTGCGGCAGAATCGTTTGACTTAGTTCAATGGTGGAGGGCACGGGCATTAACTTGACAAATCTTAACTCGATTGGCAATGGATATATTTTCGATCCCAGTCTCCACTATTTCATCCGAACAAGCTTTCAGTACGACAGGAAGAATACTTGAGGAACACCGGAATGAAATTAAATTGTAAATTTGTAATTTGTAAATATGTATTTACTTTTTACATTGTATTTGTAATTTAATAAACAATGTAAGTTTGTATAATTTGTAATTCGTCACAAAATGATTGCACTCTTTTTTCCTTGCCAAGTTTTTATGCCAATTGGATTTTTCTTGGCAAGATTTTTAATGAGTCAATCATAAATTACAAATTTAAAAATTAATAAAGAAATAATTTTTTTATATAGTTCATGTGTTCATTTCAAATTGTAATATATATATATAAATATAAATTGCAATACTAATATATATATATATATAACTTAATATTAAAAAAAAGTTTAAAAAATTCGGGCAATTCGGACGGGCTCGGGCCGCCGAATACAAGCCCGCGGCCCGTTCAAGGTGAAATTCGGGCTCGGACGGGCGGGTCGGGTTCGGACTCGGGCAAATCCTCGGGCTTTTCGGGCGGTCGCGGGCGGCCTGTCCAAAATTCCAGCACTACTTTCAATATGTCGTTGCAAAAAGTAAAGAAATATCTAGAACATATTTGCGGAAAACCGCCAAATTTTCCATCTCTTTTTGGCCACGTCACTGCCAACTGTAAGTATCAATATTTGCGACATGTCGTCGCAAATAATGGACAAACTCGCGCAGAAAGTGTTCGCGCCAGATTGGATTTGACGCCAATGGCTATTAGCGACGACATGTCATCGCGAATAATTTATCAAATTTTAGCGACAATATGTCGTCGCAAATAGTGAAATTTTGTGCAACGACATATCGTCGTAAATAGTGAATGCGACGACAAGTCTTTCAAGAATTTTATTTTTTTTTTAGTGACGACATTTCGTCGCTAATATTATAATTTTAACAACGATAAGTGTCGTCGCTAATAACTCTTTTTGTTGTAGTGATAACAAGAACACCACAAATATTAAGGTTAGATTGACAAATGTCCAGATACATAAATATTGTAAAGAATACCGTAACCATATCAGCACACTATATTTATAATACTAAATATACCCTTAAAATACTGGTCGGTATTCAACTATAATACTAATAACCAACCGAGATACTCGTGAGTACAAGCGTCAATGTTGGCGGGAGTAATCGGTGGACAACCCCCAATAACCAGTTACAGCTGTGATACTGGCCAATTACTGATTGATAACCGTCAGTATCCACATAAATATCAGTAACAGCCACAGATAACGGTGGGTATCCAAGACGATATCGGCCAAAAACCGCCAATAATGGTTGCAACACGATTGTTCCCGTCACCGGAACACTTAAAAATCATTAAAAAAAATACACAATTCAAATACTGATCAGAGGAAAAAAAAGCAAAAATCACAAAACAAAAACCACAAATAGAACACCACAAAAAAAAAAAAAAAATCCTCCATGCAGCGACGACGACGGAACATCGGAGGTTCACAGCTAGCGACGATGGTGGACGTCACAGATTCGTCTCACGAATCTCGTTAGGAGCATCAGAGATGCCCGATGCTGCGACTACGGGGAGAGGTAGCTTCGGATCCCCGCCGTCGCCGTCGTGGAGTACATCACGTCGTCGGAGATCTACACCAGTTGCACTGTCGCCACCTGATCCGCGCCTTTCCGTCTCCGTGAGGAGAAGATCTGCGTTGCGCCGCCATTGAAGGTCCACGCAGCCATGCTTCTTCTCGCGAGAGAGAGAGAGAGAGCTAGAGAGAGAGAAGTAGAACAGCGCAGGTGGGACTGAGAGAGAGGAGAAAAAAGAGAAGGGCAAGAGCAATGTGGAACCCACAGATGGGCCTAGCATTGTGCCCCTAAACATTTTTCTTAACAAAAGGCCAAAGGCAAAACGGCAGGCGAGCAACAAGGGCAAGAGCAATTTCACTGAAAACATTTTTCACTCAAAACAATTTCACTGAGCTTGCTTCAAGAACATTGAGCCTATATTAAAAAAATAATAATAATAGCCACCAAAATAGGAAAAAGAATCCCACAATTGCAGCGACAAACCGTTACTTTACTGCAATTTTTCTGACCAAAGTTTAATTAACATATATATGTATATGTAAACCGAAACTATATTGTGGCATATATATACAACCAGAAAACATAAATACCAAAACATATACATATATAAACCGGACAAGAAATGCAGAAATCCTACTAGGGAAAAAAAAAAAAAAACCGAAGAAACGAACAGATCTAAGAATGAATGGAGATACCTGAAAAAAATTCACGCTGAAATTGAAGAATTACAGTAAAAAGGGTATTAGGAAGCTCACCAGATCGGAAAACAGTGGAAATCGCAATGGCAGAAGAGGAAAAAGGCCAACTGCAATTAGAGAAAAAGATTTCGTTTTAAAACGCCAGATTCGATCAACAATGAAAATGTAGAGACATTTGCACAGTACCACCTTCAGAGAAACAGCGTGAGGAGCGAGGCGCGCCGACACGACGATTGCTCGGTCTCACTCGCTCTTCTTTCTTCTTCCAAATCCCTTCATTGCGTTTTGTCCTCTCTTGCTACAAAGGGTGCTTCTTAACGAGGACAGAAACGTCAATTTCCTTTGATAAGAAACAAGGACTCGATTTATGGTATTATCTATTTCTATTCAATTACATTACATTACATATTTCGTTTTTTTTTTTTTTTTTTTTTTTGGCATAGAGAAAAAAAAAAGAGATTTTTTGGTTTTTTTTTTTTTTTTTTTTTGGCATAGAGAAAAAAAAAAGAGATTTTTTGGTTTTTTTTTTTTTTTTTTTTTGGCATAGAGAAAAAAAAAAGAGATTTTTTGGTTTTTTTTTTTTTTTTTTTTTGGCATAGAGAAAAAAAAAAGAGATTTTTTGGTTTTTTTTTTTTTTTTTTTTTGGCATAGAGAATAGAAAGAGAGCATTTACGTGTTTTTTTTTTTTTTTTGCCATTTTATATAAAATATAGTTTTAGGGATTCATTATGGTGGAATTTAAAAAAGTGCTCTACAGATGGAGTACTATTTTTTTATTATTGAATTACTTTTTTAATTATGAGATATATAATAAAAACAGTTATGTGTGGTAAATTATAAATTTTTAATGTGAATTTATACAAATCTAACTACTAAAAATTTAATGTAATTATTAAAAAAGAATACAACACCGGTGATGGAGTTCCACCATAAAAAGAATGTAAAATTACACAATTAAATAAAAACAAATTAAACAAAAAAATAAAACTAATTTAAAACACAATAAAATAACTTAAATATTTTTTTCTTGTCTTTTACTTTAAATATTTTTCTCATCTTTTACTTTAAATATTTTTCTCAATTTTGTTTTCAACTTTTTGTGTCTTTTTTTCTCTCTTTATTTTTTTTAAATAATATGCGTAACCGTCATTTTAAATGAATCATGTATGCAGGGTATGTACTAAATACTAGTATTATTACAAGGCTTTCTTTTGAAAAAGAAAAAAATTTTCTTTTTCATAATATTCCAAATATTTTTATTTATTTATTCATGATATTTCAAATATAACTAATAATAAATTGAGCTGTGTAATTCTACACGTTCATTATTTAATGGCTCAAATTTTTCATAACTTAGATCTAGTGTTACTTTTAGGACTAGACTAGATATTAGATTTTTTTTATTATTGAATGGAAGATATTACATACAAATTTCTCACTTTTTTGTTTAGATCAAATTTTTAGTCAAGTTAAACTTCAATGTCAATGATAGAAGATCTCATTACCGGGAAAAAAAAAGTGACAATAAAGAAGTCAAACACTTTTTTTTTTTGATGGGAGAGAATCTGGTTATACAAATTTTAAAGTCTGTAAACCTTTTAATTTGGATAATTGGGATATCAGGCCACAAACACTACAAGAAAAGTTAGATTAAGCTGAGATTTAGCTACAAAGTACATTTACAGTTATATGTCAATATTTTGTAGTAGGCACTTTTAGTACTGATAATTGTCATAATGTCTAAATGTGATACATTTAATTTAACAAATTTGTAGCTAAAAGTCAAGCTTAACTTGACTTAAGAGAGAAAGGGGAAGAGAGAGAGGAGGGTGGGGAACAGAGGTGGAGACAGAGAGAGAAAAATTTACAAAAAAATATGTTCTATAGGTCAATAACAAAATATTTTTGTAGATGTGACAAAATATTTTCATAGAAATAGTGACAAAATATTTTTGTAGATGTAACCTAAATTTTTTGTGACAATTTTTTTGTCATTAATTTTAATAATTAGATACAAAAATTAAATTTTGAAGCTAAATTTTATAAATTTTTTGTTAAAATTGTTTTTTTAATTGTTTAGTGTCAACATTTTAGCTACAAATTATAATTTGTAACCAGTACTCTATGTTTAGCTACAAGTTTTGTTTTCTCATAAAAAATTAATTTTGGCCACAAATTTATATTTGTAGCTAAAGCTACAATTTCTTGTAGTGCGTTCTTAGAAAACATTACACATGTTGTTTATAGGCTTCTTTTTTTCCTCTCTTTCTCTCTGCAGATTAGGGTAATGGAAATTTTCTAATTTACAAATATTTTAAGGATTAATGACATTTAATCGAAGGACTAATATTCTAATATACAAATAACACTTAATCGAAGGACTAATGGGAATGATATATGATTAGGAGTTAGGGTAATGGAAATTTTCCAAATATTTTACATCTCTGACATCTGCATTCAAATGGGTTAATGTTGTATTCCTTAAAAGAAAAAAAAGGGAAAAAGAAAAGAAAAACTAATATCATAATAGTTAAGCAGTTCCCCTTTTGTGAACACATTCTAACCCTTTTTTATTTTTTTTTTTAAAGGGACATTCTAACCTTTTTCTGTGTTCGAATTTCGTTGACAAAAAGATAATTAAACTCGTGGGCGTTTCCTGACTTTCGACCATGTATTTAATTATAATTATATGATGTCAAACTTTGTGCAGGTCAAGGCTTACCTTTAATAACTAATTACAATATCATTTACGTTCTATCACGCCAAGCATCAGTCAAAATTATGAACTAATTGTATATTCAAATTTTTTTGGCACATTTTTCTTGTTAACTTAGGCCCATTTGGAACATATAATCAAGTCATGATTTGGGTTTATTGGCGATAATTTTGTTAGAGAGAAAAATTTAGAATTTAAACCCTTAGTAAGATTAAAAAAAAAAAAAAACACTATAACAAAACCACAATTTAAGTTTAAATATATGTCTCAAACAAGCCTTCGGTTCCCTACCTGTGACCATGTTGCTATAAACGCCCATCCACACTAGTATAACGTACCACTACCATATAGCAATAGCAAAAGTCATATTAATTAAGGAAAAAAGTTATTAACACTATTAATCTTTGAGTTATAATTATTGTGTCCTTTTGATATCTAAATTTTTAATTTTATAAAATTGGCGAATTACTCTTTTTGATTTTAGCAAATTACTGTTTGAAGTTTGATTTTTTTTTTACAGTTCTAGTCAATACTAAAATTGACGAATAATTTCCAAATTTTTTTAGAGATAATTCACGTCTCAATCACATAATAACTGAAATTTTTATAAGAATATGCATCAGATCCAAAATATTTTAGTTTTTAAGGAGGTAATAAGAAAATATTTTGCCTTTAATGTCACTACTTCCGAGAAAATAAAATGTAGTTACTATGTAATATCTTTTCAACAAAATAAAAAGTTCAATGACTAAAATAATACAAGCTTATAATTCACGGACTAACAGTTAGAAGTGTTCGCGGATCAGATTATATAGATTGGGGATCAATCAGTAATTCAATATGTTACTGCAGATTGAAAAAAATCTCAATCCATTATCCATCCATTAAACATCCAATCTAATTTAATATGCAACAGATTCCGCGGATTAAATTGTGCATTTTAGCTACGTTTTGGGCCTTAACTCTATTAGCCCATCTTTTTTATTTTAATATTCTCAGAAAATTAATAACAACATTAAACAAAACTAACATAACATAAAATTAAAATAGTTTCACAAAATCTAAATCACTACAACACACAATCAAACATAAAATTCAAATTTTTGACACAGAAGTTAACATAAAGTTCAAGTCTTTAAAAATAATTTAAAACGTAAAATTCAAATCAATAATAACAAACAAAGTTCAATAAGTAAAGTCTTCATCAATCATCAACATTACTTTAAAGTAAATCAACGCCCAGATATTAATTTGGGCTTGGACTTTGTACTAATCTATAGTAGAAGAAAGAATTGAGATTCTATACTTATATACTTGGATTATATATATATATATATATGAATTATATAATTGAAAAAAAATAAGTTACGTATATAGTTATTTAAAAATTATATATAAACACATATATATACATATAATATTATAATTCGGATCGGTGAATTATGTATATTGAGCAATGCTCAATTCACAATTGCAGATTGAGAAAATCTCAATCCATTACCATTTTAAAATTCTTTGCCAATAATCCAAAACACATACAAATTTATTCATAAAGAACAAAATATATAAATGATATTAAGAGACTTGAATATTTTGATAATTGAATATAAAATTTGAGTGTTTTCTCTCTAATTTAGAGATTTTTTTTTCTTGTGGGATTTCTTTTAGGTAGATTAGGATTACATGTCTCATATTCCGTTCGAATTAAGCTGGTAAAATCTCATTCTACTCATTCCGCTGCATTACATATAAGTCAAGAAAATGCTATAAATGATGATGGTGCTCTAATTACAGCTGAGGGCAACCATTTCACGCAAAACACATGCGAATTTCAGCTTAGACACTTAACATGATGTCATATCTACATCATATTGAAAGAATAAATTGAAAGTAAAAGGCCCTTTTCTTAGATATTCAAATGCTAATTTGGTAGCTCGAATAATTTGACTAGTTCCGGTCAAAATAAAGTTTCCCACCTTGGTATATAAATCAAAATTGTTTCCCTTTCTCCATGAAACCAACCTTTAATGTATCTGAATTAAATCTTAGAAAAATTTTACCTATTTAACCTCTGAGCACACAATAGAGACATTAATATATGCTATAAACCAGTATTTATTATATACTCGCCAAAAAAGAAAAGTTTTTTGAAAGTTATGAATCAGACAATATTATTGATTAGTAACGTCAAATTTACGAACTCTCTCTTACACAAGAAACAACTAATGATTATCACATCTTAAGAATGAGAGACTAAAGAATACATTAGATTAATGTACAAAAAGGATGAGCAACCAAATAAAAAGGGGACAAAATAATCAAAAATTATTTATTAACTATTGTATTAAAGGCCTATACAACACAAATACAATTAGGGCCAAGATTAATCTTCTAAGTTGATATAATGGTCAACAAAGATAATTCTCTTGAACCTAATCTCTACTAGCAGCCACACCAAGCCGGACCATGTGACGTGGATAACCGGTGGCATGATCACCGGCATAGTGCTTCTCACCAAGCGGACAGTTCGGTCCTCCACTCCCGGGGATGTAGGTACAACCGGACGACCCAGATGGAGGGACCGGACCCCTCGGTAGGGACTGAAACCCTAACCCTAATTTCTCCTCCTTTACTAGCCCTTCCTTGTGATCATTCAGTACCCTACTAGCACTGCTTTGTTCCGAATGTACAAGAACAAGGAGAAGCAGAATTGCCAAAGCTATGTTTAGAAGCCCCATGATAGAAATACGTACCTAGTATCAAAAATTAGTTAGCTGAACAAAGTATATGAACAATTAGTTCATGCGAGGAGTAGTTATAGTATTTATAGGGGTGTGGTGATACCATATTTTTATTATATCCTTTCTCAGCTGTATATATATTTTATGTTGTTAGAATTTGACTGTTGACTGTTGCGTTTTGGTTTTTTCTTATTTTTCTTCTCATCTATATATATATATATGTATATATATAATATTAAATATTCAACAAGCTTGAATGAATCAATAAGCAAGGACAAGAGGGAAAGTTTGAACCGGTATACAAAGGTTTTCCACACTTAAATATATTACCTTCTAATCAGGATAAGTATTTTTGTACTTGTTTTGACCTATAATTAGTGGAATTTAGTTAGTTTATTATATATAGGTAGGCGGATCTTTCAAATTAATCTAAGTCAAAATTATATTTGACATGGCAAAAATATAGAGCCTCCTAGTCACTTGTTCAACGGATTTGAAGTTAAGTTGTTCGCATTTGCCCACATATTGGATGGGAAAATCAATTTTGTACCATTTCATATGGTTAGAAAATTGTGTGTTAAAGGACAATATTCACTTTCCAGTTTCCAGCCCCAAACGACGTTGTAAGAAGGAAAATAACGAGCATGTGAAATCCAAGATATTCAACAGACATGAAGAGGCCGGCGTTGTAAGTTTTTAAGTATTCGTTTCTATTCGAGCAAATAATTTGACTCCACATTGGCCCTTGTTTTAAGTTAGTTTTCAAAGGTTACTTTTTAATCATTAGTTATGCATTAAATATAAAAATTTAATAATATGACATGATAAAAAATCCAATCTAGTTAATCGATACACATTTTTATCAACTACTCAATAGTTGCAACCATGATCAATATATATATATTTCAAGACTATGTACTGTTGTAATTAGTTTTGTGTAATAAGTGAATATAGTAACCATTAAAATCACTTATATACATACATATTTTAAGACTATGTATGTATTGCTGTAAATTCTACTAGTTTTGTGTAATAAGGGAATAAAAAAAAAATCGTCTTTTCCCTTGTAGTTGCTGCAAAAACAAAATTTTTATAAAGAACAAAATGTGAGAAACAACATGAAGCCACTGCATACTAATTAAGATTATTACATTTGATTTGGACATGAAAATTTTAATCTTTTACTTCCTTATATATATATTTATTTATTTATTTATTCAGAATCTCCAAGCCGCGTGTTACATCTAAATAATATATAGCATATAGGAAAATATTTAAAAGGGCAAAGCAAATGTAAAAATTCGTCAGAGTAATTTAAGTAGAAATTGGTGAGTGAAATAAGTAATAGTTTGTCACTTTCTGTGGGATCCACCTTGCACAAGAGCAGTAGGGAAATTAACTAATAGTTTATTAATGTTTAACAAAGAGCAATAAAAATAACAAAGAAAATATAGAATATTAGTTTGAGAAATCACTCGAAATAGAGTTGCTGATTCAAGCTTAATGGACAAGTATTATAAATGCTCAACAACCTTGCAAATAACTTCAAGAGAATGTACACATAGTCACCTAAAACACCTAAAAAGAGTTACTTTCTTTTTTTTTTTTTTTTTTTTTTGAATAAGCAAAGAGTCACTTTCAAATATTCCTACTGCGAGAGCAAAGATAATAAATATATGTCATAGTCCTACCAATCAGCATCTTTTCCTATGGAAAAGAAATAATTAAATAAACAATTCACTTCATCGTTCATGAGGACATGTCATGTGTTTCCTATGTTTCATTTATTTTTTGGGAACACCTATGGTAGTGAGTCAAAATTCCTTACTGATAGAGTATGCTAATTAAGATCATTTGATCAAATCTGACGATCAAAAAACATATAGGAGTGCTAAATTAAAATAAGATCACTCACATACAACTACTATAGCGACATCACCCTGTGTGTTCACTGCCGACGGGCCTCGCTCCCCTGTGCGGCGCTAGTTGTGACCTTGACGCCATGGATTTTGATGGTGACCAGCTCCTTCTAAATTTTGTACGGGTCTTTTCATTTGTGGATCGGGAGATCATAGAAATACATCTTCGAGCATTAAAGTCACTTTGTACACTCACAAAATCAGAAGCTTTATATTTTGACCGCCGCCTAGTTGAAGATTGCATTGATTAATATAATCATAATATTAAGAAAAAGGAGAGATTTTAAACTTGTCCCAAAATTAGACAGTTTATCTAATTACTTGAATAAATTTATACTAGAGCTTTGAGGTATACAACAGACTTATTTTGGTGCATGGCAAAGTAGCAAGGTCGGGACCTGCACCAAGCAGCATCAAATGGAAGCAAAGGAGAAACCGCAGCCGCAAATTGCGGCTAAAAGTATAGCCGTTCTATTTCAACCTTGCCCTTTTCAACCATTCGCCGAAAACCCAGGGACAAACAAAGCCTCATTTTCTAGCAACTTATAAGAAATGGCTGGAAACAAAGAAGCACTCTTTACAAAATGTTTTCTTGTGAAAAGCTTACAACCTCACTCCAAATCTATGAGAACCAACAATTTCCTGTAGTACATTATTACAACAACCCGTTAATTTATGGGCAAACTCCGACATTCCTTCCTCTAGTGCCCATTTGAAGGCCGGAACATTCCGTAGTTCACACCACATGCCAAATTTGAATACTCTGGGTTATAGTATGGGTAACTGATACTAAGGTGCTGTTGGACTTTTCCATGAAAGGATGAGCAAGTGGGCTGTTTTTGGGGCCCAAAGGGAAAAAGGCCTGGACGGCACTCAAGAAGAAACGACAGAAGGGGAAGGTCGTCTAGTATCTGAGGTTAACAAGGGTGCCAAAGGGGAATTAGAGAATGCTGGAGAGGGGTCATCTGATTCGCGTGAGGTCAGGAAGTGAGTGAAGCCACGCTGGTTGAGGGATTTTGTGATGGCTGAGCAACGTTGAAGAGGCGCACTACTTCCCTTACTCCATAACTGTTTTCTGTTATTACCATTTTTGATATTTTGTTATTTTCCATTTCTGAGAAATCTGGTGAGAAGAAAATATAAAAGGCTGAGGGTTGTAATTGGGAATTATGTTGAATGAAGTAAATTTCCTATTGTGGAGTTGGGCACTGACTCGAAGAGTGCGAATTATTTACCTAACATTGGTGCTTTCATTGAGAGACGATGAGGAACGAGGAAGTTGCAGAGCTGATGAAGGCCATGGAAGCAAGCTTCAAATAGCATGCGGAAGAACATCTCTTGAAGTTTTCTTCACTTTTGGAGCAGCATATGGCGAGTACAGATCAGCGATTGTCTCAGCTCCCTCAGTCGCGACGGGATCCGATTTCAAAGGCGGAGGTCACGGCGGGGCCTAATGGTACAGTAGCGGAAGCTAGCCATGCTGGCGGACCGCGAATTGAACAGCAAGTTCACTCGGGCAACATGACGGTACTTCTGAAGACTCTAAGGGTAGATGTACCGCGTTTCGATGGAACGAAGGTGGAGAATTGGATCTACATGATCAATAAGTTTTTCAGTCTGCATCAAGTCGAGCCAGCCACACGCCTGGTGGTAGTGGCGTTTCACTTGGACGGAGAGCCTTCAATGTGGTACTAGTGGATGGAGAAGGGCGGAGCACTAACGAGTTGGGAGGTGTTCCTCCATGAACTACGCAAGAGATTTGGGGCTTCAATCTACGATGATCCGCTCGGGAGAATCGCAAAGCTCGTACATACTGGGAAGGTGTCTTAGTATCGAGCAGAATTCGAGAACCTCATGACTCGTATTACAGGTGTATCCGAAGCCATGTTTCTCAATTTTTTTCATTTGGGGCTTAAAAAATGACATTCATTGTGAAATTCTGATGGCAAGGCCCTTTGATCTGGCTGATGCTATGGCTAAGGCCCAATTGTCAAGGATAGGAATGAAGACCTCATGATTCCCCAACACAGGGAAGGCTACAGGCAGCTAGACACACCGGCTCAGGGTAGTCAGGGGGGATTTTCAATCGCGTCCAATCCGAACACACAAGGTGTTACGGGGGGCATAATGGTGACACGGTCCGGAAATCAACCCGTTGGGGGGTTCAAGATTCCAATCAAGCGCTTATCTTAGGCGGAATTGCAGGAGAAAAGGAACAAGGGATTGTGCTTCACTTATGATGAAAAGTATCACAGCAATCACAAGTGCAGAAACAGGGTGTTACTTATGTGTGGGGATGAAGAGGGAGCTGATGAACAAGAGGACATAGAGCTGGAATAGGACAAGCTCGCAGAGGAGGAGGAAATTAAAGTAAGTCTCAATACCCTTTCTAATTCTGTGAATCCTAGTATATTTAGGATAATGGCTAGGCATGGCAAGAAAAGTTTGAAAGTACTCATTGATACTGGCAGCAATAACAATTTTATCCAAGAGGTGTTAGTGGAAAAATTAGGCCTTAAGTGGGAGGGGACTAGGCGGTTCAAAGTTTACATGGGGAATGGGCAACACCTGGTGTGTCAAAAGAAATGTACAGGGGTGGGACTAGAGATGCAAGGGAACCAATTTGAGTTGGACCTATATGTGCTTCCCATTTGGGGATTAGATGTTGTCCTAGGAATGCAGTGGCTACGAACACTCGGGCCGTGCCTTCATGATCACAGTGCACTCACCATGGACTTTCAGTGGAAAGGCAAACCAGTTAAGTTGGCAGGAAACACTAAAGTGACTGCGCAACAGGTCACTTTCTCGCAACTGAGCGCCTTGATCTTAGAAGGGGAGCCCACGGGAATCTTTAGGTTGACCACCACGTCTAGTTTGAAGGAGGAGAGCAGAAAATTAGGGGCTGATGAGGTGGAACGACTGGAGAAGACACTGTCGGTAGTAGGAGAAGGACTCTTGAAACACTTTCAGCAAGTTTTTGAGGAACTTATGCAGTTGCCGCCCATCCGAAATTACGACCATCGGATACACCTACAGCCGGGATCGACCCCCGTCAATGTGAGGCCATATCGCTATCTTTTTTTCCAGAAGGACATCATGGAGAAGTTGGTCAATGAAATGCTGGATTGTGGGTTCATTTGCCACAGTAACAGTCCCTACTCGTCCCCAGTTCTGTTGGTCAAGAAGAAAGACGGCTCTTGGAGGTTTTGTGTCAACTATCGCGTACTGAACGGGATCACAATTAGAGATCGATTCCCCATTCCAACCATTGATGAACTCCTAGATGAACTAGGGGGAGCGGCAATGTTCTCAAAACTGGACCTTAGGGTTGGCTATCACCAAATCCGGATGGATTACCGAGACGTGCATAAGACAGCTTTTCAAACACATGAGGGGCATTACGAATTCGTAGTGATGCCATTCGGATTGTCTAATGCGCCCTCCACCTTTCAAGCAACCATGATCAAGTCTTTAAGCCCTTCCTATGCCGATTCGTCATCGTTTTTTTTTTTATGATATCCTGGTGTACAGTAGACATGCAGAGGAACATGCTGAGCATCTTAAGCTAGTGTTGCAGTGCTTGTCTGAGAATAACTTTTTTGCAAAAGGGCAATAAGTGTTGTTTCTTCCAGAGCACCATTGAATACTTAGGCCATCTTGTATCCCGGGAGGGAGTTCGGGCAGACCCTTCAAAAATTGAGGCGATGACGAATTGGCCGTAGCCAAAGAACCTTAAACAGTTACGTGGGTTCCTTGGTCTTACAGGGTACTACCGGCGATTCGTCGCTCACTACGCTTCGATCGTAGCGCCTCTAACGGAGTTGCTAAAAAAGGATAACTTCAAGTGGACGGTTGAGGCGACGGAAGCTTTTGCAAAACTGAAAAGGGCCATGACAAACACCCCGGTTTTACACTTACCAGATTTTTCAAAGATTTTCATTGTGGAGACTGATGCATCTAATACCGACATAGGGGGAGTTTTAATGCAGGAAGGCCACCCGCTGGCGTATTTTAGTAAAAAATTGGGTCCTCGCATGGTGGGAGCCTCCGCTTATCAGAGAGAGCTAAAGGCGATGGTCGAAGCAGTAGCTAAATGGCGCCAATACCTTCTTGGGAGGCAGTTCATCATACGTACAGATCACAAGAGCCTCTGGGAGCTCCTCACCCAGGTTATCCAAACTCCCGAACAACAACACTATGTCCGGAAACTGATGGGGTATCAGTTCTCCATTGAATACAAGGCGGGGTCTGCTAATGCCGCGGCGGATGCTCTGTCACGTTGCCATGACACTTCTCACCTTCAGCTCCGGGCTGCCATCTCAACGGGCAGGTATGGAATTCTGGATGACTTACTCCGGGACAACCAAGCTTGTGTGGATCTCAGGGAGTTGCAGGCCACCTTACGTGAAGGGACATTGGAGGATCCTAGCTACAATATACGGGATGGAATCCTGATGTATAAAGGAAGATTTCTAATCAGTAAGGACTCCAACTTGAAAGCCCTGCTACTACAAGAGTTTCATGTAACACCGGTGGGCGGTCATGCAGGAGTGGAGAGAACCTTTTTGAGGCTCAGTGCTAATTTCTTTTGGAAGGGGACGGGAAAGGATGTGAAGGAGTTTGTCGCTAAGTGCGTCACCTGCCAAACCATTAAGTATTCCACAGCGGCTCCGGGTGGTCTACTTCAGCCCCTCGAAATGCCGGAGAGGGTATGGGAAGATTTGGCTTTAGATTTCATAGTCGGGTTACCCAATTCAAGAGGCAACACAGCCATATTGGTGGTCATAGATCGCTTTACTAAATACGCCCACTTCGGAGCCCTTCCAACAAATTACTCGGCTTCAAAAGTGGCCGAGTTCTTCACTCACATGGTGATTCAGTTGCACGGAATGCCGCGTACTCTGGTCTCGGACCGTGACCCTATCTTCACAAGTACTTTTTGGAAGAAACTCTTCAAGTTAATGGGAACCAAGCTGAAGATGAGTTCTTCGTATCATCCGCAGACTGACGGACAAACAGAGGTCACAAACCGGTACTTGGAACAGTATCTCCGAGCCTTTACATCCGAGAACCCGAAGCAGTGGAGTCACTATCTCAGTTGGGCCAAATACCATTACAACACGAGTCATCACTCGGCTATTGGCATGACCCCCTTTCAAGCTGTATACGGCAGACTTCCACCATCTATTCTGACATACACGCGTGGGGCTACTTCAGCGCAGGCAGTGGAGGACGAGCTATTGACTCGGGACTCGATCCTACAACAACTCAAGCAGAATTTGGAGCACGCCCAAAACCGAATGCGACAACAGGCCAACAAGAGGTGTTGTGACATCCAATTTATGGTGGGGGATTTAGTCTTGGTAAAGCTGTAACCATACCGCCAGACCACCGTGGCGGCTCGTCTTAACTCCAAGCTTTGCCGCCAGTATTTTGGGCCCTTTTCGATTATAGCCACCGCTGGACCAGTGGCCTATACCCTTGAATTACCTGCTGGAAGCAAAATTCACCCAACGTTCCATGTTTCGTTGTTGAAAGCTTTCAGAGGGGACAGATCCGTAGCTAGTTACCCCTTGCCGGAGCTCAGTCTTGCTAATAAACCTCTGCTTACTCCAATGGCAGTGTTGGCGGGAAGGATCGCTGAAGTTCAACACAAAACACAGAAACAGGTCTTGGTGCAATGGTCACATAGCCCGCCCGAAGATGCCACTTGGGAGGAGCTCCATGCTTTCAGTCAAGTATATGACATCCCCGACCTTGAGGACAAGGTCATTTTTTAGGGAGGGGGAAATGATACCAAGGTGTTGTTGGACTTTAATCAAGTCCATGAAAGGATGAGCAAGTGGGTTGTTTCTGGGGCCCAAAGGGAAAAAGGCCTGGATGGCACCCAGGAAGAAATGACGGAAGGGGAAGGTCGTTTAGCATCGGAGGTTAACAAGGGAGCCAAAGGGGAATTAGAGAATGCTGGAGAGGGGTGGGTTGAGGTCAGGAAGCGAGTGAAGCCACGCTGGTTGAGGGATTTTGTGATGGCTGAGCAACGTTGAAGAGGCGCACTACTTCCCTTACTCCATAACCATTTTCTGTTATTACCATTTTTGATATTGTGTTATTTTCCATTTCTGGGAAATTTGGTGAGAAGAAAATATAAAAGGCTGAGGGTTGTAATTGGGAATTATGTTGAATGAAGTAAATTTCCTATTGTGGAGTTGGGCACTGACTCGAAGAGTGCGAATTATTTGCCTAACAGGAACCTGCTGGTTCCCGAATTGAATTCGGGTGCGGAAGCGTGGCGGGGAGGCGGATCGTGTATAACAAAAATTTTCATAAAACTTTTGAGATACTCTATAGATTATATTAATTTATGCACGAATAAATTAATCACATTAATTTATATATCAAGAACTCGATCCGTAAAAATACCTGGAAGCCGACTCGGATGATATCTTGAGTTCTTTGACCACGAACGGTCCTTGCTCCAATCTTGGTGTTTAGAATACCAAAGTCTTCCACGTCAATTCCTAGATTCCACGTAGACATGTGTGTGGGCACACATAAGACAAAACAGGGTTCTTAAACACTCGAATTTCCACAAACACCAACGCATGCACGATGTGGAATTTTTGGAGAAAAATATTTTTACTCTCTTTTTCTTCAATGAGAAATTCGGCCACCAACAATTAGGGATCAAAAAATTGTGTCAAAATTGTTTTCACAATTTTCTATCATTCTCATATTTAAAGAGTAGAAGTCAAACTTCAAAACAGAATCAAATCCCTATCTCCAATTTTGAATTTTTGAACAACAAAATTTCCTCACATTATCCCTAATGTGGCCGGCCACCCTTAGGGTTTTCTAACCCTGTGTGTGGCGCCAATTCTGATAGAAAAGGAAGAGAAAAATCATCATTTATCCTATAGTCCAATTTTGACTCAAATTCAAATTCCAATTTAAGTCAAACTTAAATTAATTTGAATTCTAAATTGAACAACTTATCAAATAAGTTTAAATGGATAAATCTAGATGTGTTCAAATTTAAATTTAAATAATCACATTATTTAAATAATAATAAATTCTCAATTAATTATTTTTTGAGTATTTAATTTTAGAATTTCGTAATTCTAAAATTCCCATTTTACCCTTTGTGTCTGGTAGAATTACAAGGGCGACGCGAGGACTTATGGACCTATAATCCCGAGCTCCAATAAAATTAATAATTAATTAAACACTTTAATTAATTAATTAATTATATTAATTTCAATAGTTACTCCACTATAAACTTGGAATTGAACTCTCGAAATTATAGACATTAATTACTTCTAAACTACGAAGTGTCCATTTGATATAGTCATTACATATAGATCAATCCTCCATAAATAATTCATAATTAGAGTCAGGTAGAATCCGTTAACCTCTCTAATTATATCTGCATCCTTGAGTACCATTGATTCTCTAATGGATAGTGATTCATAAAACACATTCATGAACCAGAGCACTCTTACTAATCCAAGTACTGAATCAACACTCAAGAGAATTATTTATCTACTTCTTTCTCAAGAAGGAATGGATTCCATCTCGTATTATAACATTCCCAGCTACCTATTTCATTATGTCTCCAAAATACAAGGAATAGGATTCAGGGTCTCAGAATCCGTACCGAGTAAATCAAAAGACATAAATCCATAAATAGGAGTTTGTTAAGAACTCAGGATTAAGATCATCCTATATATAACCATCGGTAGACTCAATTAGAATTTCTATGCTTAACGGAAATTATTAGAAATTCATATTGTGTCTTTGTCCTTGTTCCACATAATCTTATTATGCGAAATACACTCATTCAATATCTCGCCATATTAACAGTGCGGATAACACCGTTCCATTCTAAATGGGAATAACATGTATTAATAATGTTTTAAGTAAGGATTCTGAACTTTAATTAAATTCATCATGAACAATGTTTTTGATTATCATTCTTAAACACTATCCTCTCGTATATAACACTTATATACTATGTTTAAGGTTACATAAACAATCACGGAATTTTCATTTGATATTCATAAAATATTCATAAATATATGCACATAAAATGATGAATAAACTCTTTTATTAATTAAATAATAAATATCCTATTACATCTCATACTTCTAGGACACTATTCCTAACATAACCGTCATGTTCTGCGTTCCTCATTACAACTAAAGACATATCAGAACCTTGCATCTGCCACTGGTTTTGAATCAAGCCATCAATCTGCCCATTTACATAAGGTAGAGGGTTAGTCTGTGGAACGAATTCCCTAACCGGTTCATAGTGGCTTCCTGGAGCACTATATCTCCTATGGTATCGTTCATCATGATAACTACGTGTTCGCTCAAACCTACAAGAACTAGTAGAGGATCCCACATTATCAGCTACACTCAATTCGCCGGGAAATGAGAACTGCCGAATTAAGGGGTTTGGCCCATTGCTTAGGGGCTCAAAACCTGAGCTTACAATGGATGCCTTTCCGACACCGTGCTCATCATCAAGCAGGTCATTGATAATATCCAGGTGTGGGAACTCATCTGCTGCTGACAACCCTTGCGTCTGGCGTCCAGACGTACAGGCAGGGAAGTCTGCGGACAAATGATCCCGTGATCCACCCATCACAGGCTTGTATAAGTCAAGGTTCTGAAGGTCATTATGCAGCAAAGGAGGATCATAGTTCATGCTTTTCTTGGTTTCCCTTTGAGAACTCTCCATCCATTGCGTTCCATTGTGTAATCCATCCCTTGTCACCATGCCGAAGGGAAAGCCTGACTTGATAGTACCTGGGTCCACCCTTTCGGAGCTCTGTGGGATGAACATTGGGGCAGATGCCAAAGGAGGTGGCTGCGAGTATGCTGAAGATTGGCTCCCTGATGAACTTGGAGGGATAGAGTTGGTGAAGCCAGCTGAACTCAAAGAAACATGGTTACATTTCTATATGACTGAGGTATGTAACTAAGGGTTGCTGGAGAAAAAAAAAAATTGAAAAAACACAACACCTCTTTTTTCTTTTGTATCCAGCAGATCTTCACTCTTTTGTACAGGAAGAAAGAAACTAGATAATAAATGTGGAAGGATCTTGTTAATGAACAAAAAAATAAATAAAAACAGAAGGAAAATGGACCTCCAAGCAAAACTACATGATAAGAAAACAAAGATCAACTTAGTATAATTCTTTTTTTTTTTTTTTGGATCTCCTCAACCAAATCTAAATCTGTAAGAAATATCCCAACTAAGCTATTATACTTATGCAAGGGGAAAAAAAAAAGGAAACTACCATGAGAAAACGACTCATAGATTATGATTTCATATGATTTCATACAAGAAACAAAGACATCCTATGTTATTTACTATTTAATCCAATTTAAGAGCTATCCCTGTTATGTCCTATCAAATCACATGAATTTTTTTTTTTTGTTCAAATTTAATTTATTATATTTTCTTAAAATTTCGGGATGAGGATTTGAGCTAAAGGTGAAAGTTCGGCCCACCCATCGCAGGCTTGGTGGCCCGAATGGAAATTTCAGGCTTAAAAAGGAGGGTTGGCTAGGCCAAACCCAACCTTAAAGTTTGACAGGCTTAAGGCCGAGTTAAGCCGCCCTGAAACTTTATAGGGTATTTTAAAAAATTTTCAAAGAAATGGTGTCTAGGCTAGCCCGACCCAGGCCAAATAAATTTTTAGGCTCAACACCTCGACCCATCCCAATCTAAAGATTTAGACTGCGCGAGGGCCAACATGAAAGACCTCAGGCCTGTCTATTTAGAGTATCTTCAATGCAATGCTATAATTAATGTGTCAATTGTAAATTTAACATTTAAGTGCAAAAAATACTCTTCAATGCAATGCTATTTGTTGTGTCAAATTTCTCATATGTTATACTTTGTGGCTAATTTCCCACCAAGTATATCATATCAGAAATTTAGCATTTGATTACTATTAGTTGAAATATTTACTTTTTTCATGTAACCAATGCAACTTTAGTATTTTCTAATTATTTTAAAAATAAAAAGTTACTTTTACAACTTCTAAAGCTTAATAATTATAGAAAAAAGTAGATTTAGTATTTCAAATAACATGATGTATTTGAGCAAAAATAAAAATAACATACCATGATATCATATTTTTTTATGCTAAAGCATTAACATTTACATTACAAATGGTCTTAGTCCCGCCCAAACTTGCAACTCTAATTTAAACTCTGGTGAAAGTTAAATGTGGAATTGTGATTTATAATATTTCTACAACCACAAATTTTTTCTCGAATATCAAATAAAATGGAGTTGTTCTTCTTGTTTTTTTTTTTTTTTTTTAAGGAGAAAACTAGAAACTTTAAATTAATTTGGAAAGATTATACAAATTAGCTAGACAACAGAAAACATCAACAGTACCATCGACAGAAAAGAGATTTGTAGACAACCGAAAAATATAATTAGCTGGAAAGTGGGCCACTGTATTCCCATAACGGGAAATATGACAAACAATACCATTTTGCACTCTAGAGACACAATCTTAAAAATCTGCGACTATATTTGATTAAGAACCACGACGAGGAAACCCCTGAATGGCGCGGACCACATTGATAGCATCTAATACAAGGATCCACTCGTGAAAGCCAAGACGCTCAGCCAGCACCACACCCTTTCTTGCTGCAAAACATTCTGCTATATGAGGGGAAAAACGTCTATCCATCCTCTTTGCTATGGCTGCAAAAACAATTCCTTCCTTGTCTCTAATCACCACTCCAAGGCCTATTGCATTCAATGATTGATGCACATTTGCATCAACTTTTATCTTGACCACATCAGCCACCGGAGGACGCCAATTACTAGCTGCTGAAGTCGGCACATTTGCAGCCCGTGAATCCACCGAAAGAACACTCAAATAATCACTTAACACCTGTCTTACCCGATTAACCACATCTACTGGAGCCATAGCCTTATTAGCAAACACCCTCCCATTTCGATCAAGCAATAAACTCCAAGTAATCATACAGAAGATATCCAATTCCTCTTCCTTAGCCTGACTAGCCGCATGTAAACATAAAGCAGCAAACGGCCCGGAAGAAAAAGAACTTACCAGAGTCCAAATAGCTGAATTCATCCACACTTCTAATGCAGCAGGAAAGTACCAAAGAGGATGACTTGCGGTTTCCATCTCTTCTCCACATCTCGGGCAACTACTTGAGCACTTCACTCTATGCTTCACTAAATGAGCCCTGGTTGGAAGAATTTTCATGAAAAGCTCGCCAGAGCTGAATTTTTACCTTATTAGGAATCCGAAGCTTCCATAGACGAGACCACCATCTATGATCCACACCCCGCTGCTACTAGAAACATCCCGACATTCCATCTCCACTTGATATCCTGACCGGACAGAATAATTCCCTTTGTCATCAAAGTGCCACACCAAGAAATCTTCTCGTCGATGGGAACCCATTAGAATCTCCAGAATAACATCCCGATCCACGTCCCAAAAAGTATCTTCAATCATATGCAATTCCCACCGAAAGCCCTGTAATAAATCCGATACCTTCAAGTCCTTGATTGCCGGGGTGGATCTTGTAATGGGAAGAAATGTGTAAGGGTGTAGAATCCATGGGTCCGAAAAAATTCTTATGCAGTTCCCATCTCCAAACTTCCAACGAATCCCCTTACCTAACAACTCCCTTCCCTAAACTATACTGCGCCACACATACGATGGATTATATCCAACTGGCACGTCTAGAGAGCTAGAGGATGTGAAGTATTTTGCTTTCAGGATACGTGCCATAAAAGAATTCGGACATGTAACAATATGCCAGCCTTGCATAGCAATTACTAGACCTTTATTGAAACCTTCCATATCTCGAAAACCCAATCCACCCTCACCCTTAGCTCGACATAAAAGACTCCATCGCATCTGGTGGATCTTCCTATCCTCCTTGCAACCTCCCCACGAAAACTTAGAAATAAGTGATTGGATATTATCACACAAAGTGGAAGGTATTATCATGGCATTGGTGGTGGCGGCTTGGGCCACTGCCTTAATGAGAATTTTCCTACCTCCAACAGAAAGGAATTTACCTTCCAACATTTGTAAGTTCCTCCACACCTGCTCTCTAATCTTGTCAAACACGCGTTTCTTATTTTGGCCTAAAACTGAAGGAAGACCCAAATAAGAATCATGCTCTGAATTATGGGGAAGGTTAAGAACTTCAAGAATTGAGCCCCACCGACCATCGTCCAAATTTGGACTGAAACAAACCGAACTTTTTTGAAAATTGATAACTTGACCAGATGCTTTCTCATATGTCTCCAAAGTCTCCTTAATCCTGGTAAAGCATTCCACCTCGGCCTTGCAAAAAATAATACTATCATCTGCAAAGAAAAGATGATTAATTCGTGGAGCTCGAAGAGATCAAGCCACCCCCCTTAAAGACCCGGACGTCTCTGCATGTCTTAGCAACCCCGAAAAGTTCTCCGCACAAAGGAGAAAAAGATACGACGATAATGGACACCCTTACCTTAAACCCCGATATGGGGTAACTTTCCCTGCCGACCGACCATTAACTAGAAAAGAGAAGCTTGTAGTCAAAACACAATCCATGACCCTATCAATCCACTTGGCTGAAAACCACAATCTATCCATAACAACACCAAGAAAAGACCACTCCACGCGATCATAGGCCTTACTCATATCAAGTTTAAGGGCCATCAAACCTTTTTTACCTCATGTTTTCTCACGAATAGTGTGTAACGCTTCGAAAGCCACAACAATGTTGTCGGTAATAAGTCTTCCCGACACAAACGCGCTTTGTTCTTTGGAAATAATCATTGGAAGCATCGTCTTCAATCTATTGCCACAGTCTTAGTAACGAATTTATAAACCACATTACAAAGACTAATTGACCAAAAATACAAAACCCTCTTCGGTGTTTTAATCTTAGGAATCAACACATATAAGTTTCATTGAGGGACCTCATTGATTTGGAACGCTTTCAAAATAAGCATAGCTGTTGGGATTTGTTTCCCGAATTTTGTATTGATTGTTGGGTTTGTTTCTTGAATTTTGTATTGATTCTATTCGTTGTGTGATTGCCATTATTTTGATAATGGTTGATTGTGGTTGAGAATAGATGTGCAGCTGGCAAGTTCTTTATGAAAGGTTTCTGAAAGATCTGAAAACTTATTTTAGTTTCTATTTTTGAAAGTCAACTATTGATCCAAAGATGATAAATTGATTTGATTGATATTTGATGGACATTTCATAGCTGGATGATCTTCCTCTGCCTCCCAAGAACGTGTCCAGGTTCATGTATCAGTTTCGAGAAGGTTTCAGAATTAAAGCAGATTGATGGTTTTGAGAAAGTTGACCGTGACAGCTATGTTGCAGTTATTGTTGTAACAAGAATCTGCAACAGATTTGGTTCAACGAATTAATTGAAGATGTCATCAAGCTGTTATCATTTTTGCTTATTTATTCAAAGAGTCTCTTGTATCTCTATAAACCTTTTGATTAGTTTTGCTGGGTTGTGTGAGAGGTGATCATTTGTATTCAAGAGAAATGATTCGAGTGTTTTTGAGAGAAAAACTTAGTTGGAGGGATTCCAATGTTAAAAAGTCGAGGGGATCTCGCTGTACAAGTCCATTGGAAAATTGCAAGTTCATAGGCGTCTTCTTAGAGAGGGAGTCTCAGGTAGATTAAGTCCAATTGAATTGTAAAAGAGTTCTTAGTGGATTGTTCATCATTTGGGCATAACCCCGCGGAGTAAGTTGTTACCGAACCGCGATACTATTTCTCTCGTGTTTCTTTTATTTTATGTTTCTACATTATTCATATTATCTTATAAAGTGTTAAAAGACTCAAACCGGTACTAACAATAACTTTGTTACATCCAGTCCTAAGAGATTCCAATTATCTTAAAAAAGCCCGAATGAAATCCATCCGAACCTGGAGCTTTCCACGGTCCCATATTAAACATCGCTTCCTAACTTCCTCAGCCGTGAAGAGGAGATCAAGAAGATGACACATCTCTGACGTTAACCCCTTCTCCACCCCACCATTGCAGTCGCCATACTATCATGATTCAGAAGAGAAATAGAGAAAATCTCCGTAAAATAGTTTTCTAGAATGGCAACCACTTTCTCAATTTTATTCACCCAAAGCTCATTCCCATCCTCTAACCCCCACAATGGTGTTCTTACTACGTCTTTGAGAAGCCTCCGCATGGAAAATTTTTGTATTGCGATCACCCCCTTTTAACCACTCCGAATGTGCCCTTTGCTTCCAATAATATTCTTCAAGAGCAAGCAATCAATCTAACTCCTTCTCAACCTCTAAAATCTGACTCTTATGATCAGTCCAAGTGTAAGATTATTCAACCAGGCAAGCTCCTTTTGGGCTTCAAGGATTTTCTTCAGAATGTTGCCAAACACCACCTTACTCCACAGTGTTAGGTTCCGGTGGAATTGCAGCTGCTCTGCCCCGTCTAGCTATGGTTCCTGGTCAAGTGGCGCAAAAATAACAGAGGACAACAAAGAAATGGACAAATAGAATTCTGCATTCAAGAATGATCAAAAACATGAAAACATACATCAGGCCTTAGGACATATATATCCCATAACCGAATCTCTCTCTCACTCCCGCTCTGCATGATCTCACAGAACCCAACAAACGATTATAAGTGCTTACCACTTCTCACGCTATCACGATCGCCTATCACCCTAGTAAACCAGTAGATCACCAAAAACACAAAGATATAAACTATATGAATACTACCTAGGCCAATTATAAGGTCCAGCTTTATTTAAGTAGTAATAGTCTCACCAGACCGTAACAGTACCCCCCTCCCTCACGACATCCTTGTCCTCAAGGAGGCTGAAAAGTAGGAAAGTCAGCTTGCAGTTCTGAGGCCGTTAACCACATAGCTTCTTCTTGTGGTTTGCCTTGCCATTGAATCAAAAACTCATGAGTATCACCCACCTTTCGAGTTTGTAGGACGGCAGCGCGGATATCCGCAGGTGAAGGTTCCCACGCTGGAAGGTCGGCCCCAACCGTGTCCACTGGCCCAAGCTTTTTGCGAAGCATGGAAACATGAAAGACCGGGTGTACCCGACTAGAGGGCGGCAAGTCCAGTTGATATGCCACCTTTCCAATGCGAGTCACAATCTCATATGGTCCGAAGAAACGTGGAGACAACTTATGAGTCACCCGGCGCTGTACAAAGTGTTGGCGGTAAGGCTATAGGCGGAGATGCACCCAATCCCCCACGGCAAACTCTACGTCCTTGTGGTGGCGATCATAAACCTGTTTCATGCGATTCTGGGCTTCGCGGATGCGCTGCTTGAGACTAATCAACAACACATCCCTGTTTCGCAACTCATCTTCCACAACTTGCACCCGAGCCGTGCCCGGCACATAAAAGAGCAAGGTTGGTGGGGGTCGACCATACACCACTTCAAAAGGAGAGAGTTTAGTGGTGGAAGGCACACTGGTGTTGTAACACCATTCAGCCCACGAAAGCCACTTCATCTAGTCTTGGGGCTGAGCGAAACAGAAGCAACGGAGATACATTTCGAGGGTTCGGTTGACCACCTCAGTTTGGCCGTCCGTCTGGGGGTGGTAGGAGGAACTAAAATTGAAGTTAGTCCCTTGAAGCCAAAAGAGTTCCTGCCAAAACTTACTGGTGAAAGTCGCACCCCTGTCACAAACGATCGACGTTGGCATTCCATGGTGGTGAAAAACTTGGTCAAAAAACAATTGAGCCACCGTTGAAGCTGTAAAAGGATGGGATAATGGCAAGAAAGGGGCGGCTTTGGACAGTCTATCCACTACTACAAAAATAACCGTCTTGCCACGAGACTTAGGAAGCCCCTCCACAAAATCCATAGATATTTTAGACCACACCTGGGTTGGAATAGGTAAGGGATTCAACAGTCCAGCCGGGGATTGTTGGTCACGTTCGTTCCTTTGACACACGTCGCATTGTTTAATCCACTCTTTAATTGTAGCCTTCATGTTTTTCCAAAAGAATACCTCTTTTAAGCGGTGCCAAGTCTTTAAGAAACCCTCATGCCCCATGCCATGGAACTGTTGTAATACTGTGGGAATGAGAGTCGAAGTAGGTGGCAGATACACACGCCCCTTGACAAATACAACCCCTTGACTAATTTCCCATGGTCCCACCGCTTCCTCAGCCTCGATTTTTTTCTTCAGCTCCCGTAATTCTTCCAAGTCCTCATGTTCATCCTGTAGAGTCCGCCACCACACCAGGTCTGGCAGTGTGATGTTATGCAGTTCTCCCACCTCTTCTAAACGGGAGAGTGCATCGGCAGCCACGTTGTGTCACCCCAGCTTGTATTCGATGTCAAAACTGTAGCCCATGAGTTTGATTAGCCACCTTTGTTGGGTGTCCGTAATGATATGTTGATCCCATAGAAATTTAAGGCTACGATGGTCTGTGCGGACAATAAATTTTCTTCCTAGAAGATACGGTCGCCAATGCTTGACGGTAAGAACTAAGGCAAACAGCTCGCGGTCGTAGGCGGACATCAAAACATCCTTTCCCCGTAACGCTGAGCTGAAATATGCGATCGGCTGATTCACTTGCATCAGCACAGCCCCCATGCCTGATTTGGATGCATCACACTCGACTATAAAAGACTGAGAGAAATCTGGCAAAGCCAGTAAGGGAGCCTTAGTTAGAGCTGCCTTGAGGTTTTCAAATACCTGAGACGCCTCTATGGTCTAGCTGAAGCTATTTTTCTTTAACAGGTCTGTCAATGGTCTAGCAATGACCCCATAATAGGCGGCAAATCTTCTGTAATACCCCAACAGCCCCAGAAATCCCCTTAAGGCCTTCAGTGTCGTTGGCAGAGGCTAATTCACCACAGCTTTGATCTTGTCCTCATCCATCCCTACCCCATTCTCATTGATTACATGCCCCAAGTACCGCACTTCCCGCCTCCCAAAATTGCATTTTTCCTTCTTCACAACCAAGGACTGCTGCTGCAAAATTCCTAGTGTCTGGCGGACATGCTCCCGATGGTCCTCCCACGTCGAGCTGTAAACTAGGATATTGTCAAAGAATACGATAACAGACTTGCGCAGCTGACCCTTGAAGATGTCATTCATCAAATTCTAAAATGTCGAGGGTGCATTGGTGAGGCCAAATGGCATCACCATGAACTCACAGTGTCCGTGATGGGTTCAGAAAGCCGTTTTTTCAATGTCATCCTTGTGCATCCGGATTTGGTGATACCCGGATCGCAAGTCTAGCTTTGTGAAGAACCTCACCCCGTGGAGCTCGTCCAACAATTCCTCAATGACAAGAATTAGAAATTTTTCCTTCACTGTCACCTTATTCAATCGCCTATAGTCAACGCAGAATCGCCATGTCCCATCATGCTTTCTTACCAGCAGTACTGGGGATGAATATGCGCTACGGCTTGGCTGGATCAGTCCTTGAGCCAACATGTCGGTTACCATCCTCTCGATTTCCTGTTTTTGGAAATAAGGATATCGGTAGGGTCGCATGTACACCGGTTTGCTACCGGCCTCCAACACAATTCTATGGTCATGTGGCCTCACGGGAGGTACTCCTACTGTGTTTGCAAAGACTGCCGGGAAGAGTTTCTCCCATTCGTCCCATCTACCTTATTATCCTCCATCGATGTCCCTTCGTCACTCATCTTCAAGTAAAAAAGAACACTCTCCTCACCGCCTTGTTGAGCACTCTTGAGTAAGGTGCTCCCTCTCACTGCCCTCACCTCTGAACCAAGCCCACCTGTTAACAAGACTCGTTTATCCCCAACATGAAACGCCATTGTTTGTCTGGCAAAATCCCACTCGATCTTACCCAGCGGTTTGAACCATTCCGCCCCTAAAATGGCATCAATACCTTCCATCTCTAGTAGATAAAAATCAATGGTGAACTCCTCTTTTCCCAACCATATGTCTACCCCCTTACAAAAACCCAAAATGGCCAAAACGTTGTCCATTAGTGAGAACAATCTGTTTTCCCTTTTTCTTTTCAATGGGCACCCCCACCTCCCCACTAAACCTCTCGTGTAAAAAATTGTGGGTTGACCCCGAGTCAAACAAAGCAAAGAGAAGTTTACTTCCTAACTTACCCATGACCTTCATGGTTGGTAGTGTGGTTGTGTCGGCCAGAGCATGTAGAGTGATTGGAAACTCCTCTTCAGTTCCGTCCGCCTCCTCGTCCGCTTCTTCCCTTCTGAGGAGCTCGATAAAGAACAGTCTCTTGCACTCATGGTTGGGCGTATACTTGTCATCGCAGTGGAAACAAAGGCCCCGTTCTCTTCTTTGCTTCAGCTCTGCGGGCGAAAAACGCCGAACCGCCACACTCTCTGTGTTGCTCGAGAAAGTTCCAGGGGTGGTTGTGTGGGTAAACGTCCCTAGACCCTTCTTCACAAATGGGCTGGGCTTCCATTCTTTTTTCTCCTCTTGGGCCCGGCCCTCATACAAGCGGGCTAGTCTAATGGCCTTAGAAAGGGTCACCGGTCTCCTGGCCCTCACATCTGCCCGGATCTGTTCACGGAGCCCACTGATGAAGCAATCCGCCTCCTGCTTCTCCGTGAGCGAACCAGCTTTGCTTAATAGCTTCTCAAATTGCGCCCGGTATTCTTAGACCGTTCCCTTCTGTCACATCTTGCATAGCTCTCCAATGCATCCTCAAACGAGGTGGAACTGAATTGATCCACTAGTTCTTCTCTGAAGTCCTCCCAAGAAACGGTTCGCCTCATATCCTTTAGTCGACGGAACCATAATTGGGCTTCGTTCTCCAAGTGGAAAGCGGCTAGTCGGACCCTTTCCATCGGCGGAATGTCATAGAATTCAAAGTATTACTCCGCTCGTAGCAACCATGCCGTCAGATCGTCCACTCCATCATCCTTCAGAAAATCCAGCTTGGTGGACCGGGGTTGGAAACCCCCGTTCCCTTCTCCCCGAGCGTGATTTCCCCCAGTAGCCTCCCTCCGTGGTTGGCCCTGATTCACTGAGGTGGACTCTTCCCGAGTCCGGGCCGATTGCGTTAACTCCATCATCTGCCTCAACACCTGCTCCATCCCAGAGCTCAAGGACTCATACTGCTGTTCCAAGCGCTGAATCCTCTCCTCCACCATCGCAACTGGCTCTGATACCAGACTGTTAGGTTCCGGTGGAATTGCAGCTGCTCGACCCCGCCCGCGTCCCCGTAGCTATGGTTCCTGGTCAAGTGGCGCAAAAATAACAGAGGACAACAAGGAAATGCACAAATAGAATTTTGTATTCAAGAATGATCAAAAACGTGAAAACATACATAGGACATATAAATCCCATAACCGAATCTCTCTTTCACTCCCTCTCTACATGATCTCACAGAACCCAACAAACGGTTATAAGTGCTTACCACTTCTCACGCTATCACGATCGCCTATCACCCTAATAAACCAGTAGATCACCAAAAATACAAAAATATAAACTATATGAATACTACCTAGGCCCAATTATAAGGTCCAGCTTTATTTAAGTAGTAATAGTCTCACCAGACTGTAACACACAGCCATAAAGCCGAAGCACAACGGTCTAGACTCTCAATCAAAAGACTACCATCCTACGAATATCCTCCCGACACCAGGACATCAAGATAACATCTTTATATTCTGGTTTTGACAGCCATAACGGTTCAAATGTAACCCGTCGAGACCACTAAATATCCCGATCATCGGAATCACAACCATACTCCAAATCCAAATGAATAGCCCTATGGTCTGACCCAAAAAAATCGGTGTGAAACACTCGAGCATTTTGAAGCAAACTCTTCCATCCCGGATTCACTAAGCATCGGTCCATCCTTTCTTAAACATTATTCAGAAGATCATGACGATTATTCCAAGTCAAGGATGGCCTAATAAATCCCAAATTGACTAGTTCACAATCATTAATAACTTGCCGAAAAGAATTCATTTCATTATAAACTCTGTCACTTCCCCCCACCTTCTCCGAAAAGTGGAGAATTTCATTAAAGTTCCCCGCAACAAGCCAAGGAAAGGAAAACATACCATGAAGATGGCATAACAGCTCCCATGAACTAGCTCGTTTACTCCTATTAAGATGGCCATAAAACCTGGGTATACCTCTAATTCTTCCCATCCGGCATCTGAATAAGAGCATCAATATAGCCTTTAGAAAAACTTTTAATGTCCACCACCCATTCCTTACCCCACATAAGCACCAAACCACGACTCTTACCAACACTTAATCCACATGAAGCCCTCATTCAAAACTCAAACTTCCCTTAAGAGAACTGGCAGCTCAACCACAAAGTTTGGTTTCTAAAATAAAAACCAAACTTGAAGAGAAATTCTGATTAAGCATCCGGAGTTTGTCGGATGCTCGGGGACTCCCCAAACCCCGAGCATTCCAAACTAAAATACTCAGCGCTGTAGTGCAAATCTTCGACGGAAAATGTGTTCGTGTGTTTTAGTGATCTGAAAAGGTCTCGAACCATTATATCTATTTGTGATATGTTTTCTCACATATCTGAGCACTTATTAACAATAGAAATAACTATTGTTATAAGTGCATCAGCATATAAAAGATAACCATCAAATTGAAAATGTATCTTTATGTGAAAGGTTGTAACACTTAAAGAGGATGGATGCATCCCTGTCTTTATATGATGGACTTCAGAAAATACAGATGACACACATTGTTCTGGAACTCAATATTTTTTGCTGGATATTGTGTTCAAGGGTTTGTTGTATCTTTGGGGTAATTTGCCATTTAGAACTCGTTAGCAAACTTTGAGAAGTGAGGGCAAATAAAACCTTAAAGGAAAGTATTCCTATACGCCTCAAACCCTTCTTTCTGAATTCTCTATTCTTTTCATCCTCCCAAATCCGAATTTCCAACAATCTTTAAGGTTTTAAACTTGCTGCAATGGAGGTTGAGAAGAACATGACGTCTTTCCTCAATCCTAATGTTCAACTTGATCGTTTTGATGGTACCAACTTCACCCGCTGGAAAGGAAAGTTGTTCTTTCTTCTCACCGTGCTTAAGATCGCCTATGTACTTGATCCGAAATTGGAGCCACTTCCTGAACCAAAGGAGGATGATTCTGAAGAATTGAAGACGGCAAGGAAGAAGCGAGGAGATGATGAAATCATGTGCCGGGGTCATATTCTCAACACTCTCTCCGATAGGCTCTACGATCTTTACAACTCGATGGAGTCTCTGGTGAAGATTTGGAACGCTCTCGAATACAAATACAAAACTGAGAAGGAAGGTACGGACAAATTTCTTATCTTGAAATTTCTAGAATATGTCATGGTTGACACCAAGTCCATTCTAGATCAAATACATGAATTGCAAGTTATTATTACTAAGCTTCATGAATTGAAGGTTGAGATTTCTGAATCATTCCAAGTGGGGGCAATTATTGCTAAATTGCCTCAAAGTTGGAATAGTTATAGAAAGAAACTCCTTCATAGGAGAGATGACATAACTTTGGAGGAATTACAAAAACAATTGAGAATAGAAGAAGAGACTAAGTCTCGTGATTCCAAGAACAAAAATGTTGATTCCTCTAAAGTTAATGTTGCCAAAGCGAGTAAGTTTTCAAAGAACTTCAAAGTCAAAAATAACAAGAAGTTCAAGAAGGCAGGTAATGGCCAAAAGAAATTTTCTGGAAATTGTTTCTTTTGTGGAAAGAAAGGCCATCGCCAAAATGACTGCAGATACAAGAAGAAAAAGGAAGAAGTGAACACCAACAATGCCAATACCATTGAAGAGAAATCCGAAGACATATGTGCTATGGTCTCGGAATTGCAAATTGGCATGATTACCGAAACTAACATGGCTGCATTTAAATCCTCTGATTGGTGGCTTGATTCCGGTGCCACAATCCACGTTTGTAATGACAAGACTATGTTCTTATCTTACAAAGTGGAAAAGAAAGGAAAAACTGTTCTCATGGGGAACAATGATGCAGTGATGGTTGCCGGGAGAGGAGTGGTGGAGATTAACTTTACTTCCGGAAAGAAGCTTACATTGAACAATGTACTTCATGTTCCTGATATTAGGAAAAATCTTGTATCCGCTAGTCTTATGTGTAAGAATGGACTTAAGATTGTACTTGAGGGCAATAATTGTAT